>NC_041393.1:384805362-384845541 GCF_002162155.2 Triticum dicoccoides | reverse complement strand
ACTAGTATATGTTTGGGGAAGGAGAGAGACCTAGCTATGTATTGAGGGAGATCGATCGACATCCATGGATATGTGTAGCAGAGGAATAAGGTTGGGAAAAAGACAAAGGTAGAGCGTCGGAGGGTTGGTGGTGGAGTGTCGTCTCACAAATGGTGGGAGAGGCCTGCTAGACAAACGGAGGGTATGAGTGCAATATCACTAAGAGAGGGTGGGGGATGTCTGTCTGTCTATGCCTGTGCGTGTGAGAGACGGGTCAGGAGGTATTCAAGGATGATGAGGGGAGAAGATATAGTTGTGGTAAGCATGCGTAACTACATAGGAAGATCAACCGTCGTGTGTCCGAGAAAAGGAGAGACATAACTAGCGAGGCAAGTGTATCGGTGCTTGGTGAAAATGAATTATAGTCGACCTGGCTATATGTAGGGAGATCAGTTCATATACACGCCTGCATGTGCTAGAAGCAAATAAGGTCTGGAGAGGCAGACAAGGGGAGAGAGTGTGGCTAGGAGCTGGTGCGAGAGGCCTACCATGTCGAGGGGGAGGAGTGTGCGAGCATGTGACTAATGAAAAGAGGGGCGGGAGTGTGCACCTACGTCGAATCATATTGGACATATGGGGGCATGGATGGTGAGAAGAGAAGCGGGGAAGTATATATGTGTTTGTTGTAGGCACACTTGGCTAGAGAGGTATATCGACCGGTGTGTGCCAGAAAGAAGGAGCCGGGGGCCTACGCACACCGCTGGTGGACGACCTAAAGAGAAATAATGAACGTGCACGATGGAGGGGACGCTAAGGGTGTGTGAGGGGGGCGGGCGTGTGCATGCAGGATAGAAAGTTAGTGCTAGCTAGCTACAAATAGAAGAGGATCGTGAAGGTGTAAAAGACGAACAAAGATCATAATTCATTATAAAAAGGTGGATACAGATACTTGAAGAAGATATCATAATGTAGAACATTGATTATAATTTGGGCTAATGTGTGGCTTTTGCAACTCAGGTCTAAATACTTGTCATAATGTAGGGGGCGGGGCACTATACTTTGTGTGATAAACATGGTGTACGTATGGAACATGGTTTAGATTATGAATATATAGTTAGTACATCAAATGTACTATTATTTGGAATCAACATCAAGTGTATTCAAAAATAGAATTTGAGTTCATGTAGAAAACATAGTTCATATCTATCTCTATAGTAATCATGTGGTGTGTTATTAAGGTAATACACGAATGATGGTTGAAGTTGGCAACAATCATGATTGTAGATTCTTATTGAAATAGAGAAACGAATTAAAATTTAGTTCGAATTGCAGCGGTAGTATAGACATTTGGAATGCACTAAAATGTTGGTATGAGTAGGTTACATGCATTATACAGCAAGCGAAAAAAATTAATCGGACATAACATGGATTTATACTCCCTCCTTCCATCTATATAGGGCGTAATGAGATTTTTAAGACCGCCTTTGACTATTGACAAGATTAATAGTACATGACATGCACAATGTGAAAATTATATCATTGAAAGAACCTTTCACAAACGAAGTTAACGGTGTGCTTTGTGTAAGTTGCATGTCATATATCATTGCTCTAATATTTGGTCAAAGTTAGCATCGAAAAACGCATTAGGCCCTATATAGATGGAAGGAGTGAGTAGCTTTGAATAGCATTTGTATAGTAAAACGGGGAAAGACTCTCTCTTTGTGTGGTGTGAATAGTTTTATTTTTTTCGTTTTCTTTTTGGTTGAGGGAAGTGCGAATTGATTTGGTACGTACAAGTACAATATTACTACACGTTAGGCTTGTCCCTAAAATTCAACCCGCGTCTTGTTATATCCCGAAAATTCAGATATCGTGCTCCCAAAACTGGCGCCTTCACAACCCGCGCCTTGCTATCCCGAAATTACAACGCGCGCAAAAACTCCCTCCAGCTGCCAAATCCCGACACGCGAAATCCACCTTCTAACCCTGAGCCGAAAGGGCCGCTAGTTCAAATCGGTGGGGGGGTACTTTTGTAATGCACCCTACATTTTGGACAAGCGCGTCCCTAAGTCATGCTTCACCCCCTCCCATCGCCCCCTTTCCGCCATTCAAAATCCCAGGCCGCCATAACCTCTCCGCTCCAGCCGCGAAACCCCACCCTCCTCCGTTCGCCACGTCACCGCTGCCCAGCCGAAGCCTCTTCCCCAACGACGTCGTCCACCGCAACAGCTCGACGTCCCTCGTCCACCTCCCCGGATGAGGATCCGTCGTCCATCTCGTTGTCCCGCCGGTTCAGCCGCCCCGTCCTCCACCTCCAAGGAGATGCTCCGACGATCGCCTCATCTATTGCGGCTACTCCATCCCCACAGCGACGCCTTAACCTGCTCCACCGAAACCGCAGCATCCTCACCGACTCCTCGGACGAAGACGAGGCCTACTCGGCGCCACCAAAGAGGTTGTACACTCATCGCATCGCACCTTCTCCTTAACTCGACCTCCCGGCGCTAACGGTGCTCCATCCGCACCCCCATGGAGCGGCTACCTTGAAGCCAGCGCCGCGGGCGACATCTCCATGGCGGCTCTCCCCCAGTGCGAGGCCCCTTCAGCGGCAGCGTCCATACCAGCCGGATCTGCTGCTGCTGCTCCGGCTCTCGCTAGCTCGCTCACGCTGCTGCTGCTCCGGCTCTCGCTCGCTCGCTCGCGCTGCTGCTGCTGCTCCGGCTCTCGCTCGATCGCTCGCTCGCCCAGCTGCTACTGCTCTCCCCCTCGCTCGTACTGCTGCTCTGCTCCAATTAAGCCACACTTCAGTTGACTGAATCGACTTTTGGGTCAATCAATTTTCCGGGGTTGTGGGGGGGCTCGTCGGAGTTAAGGAAGAACCACCCGCAGTGGGGACGGGGGCTCACCGGAGAGGTACCCCACTATCTATCTTAGGGTTCAGGGTGGGGGCGGGAGGGGGGGGCTAGAGGGCTAGCCGGGGCGGTGGTGGCGAGTTGTTTCGGGGTGGCGAGGTGGAGCTGGGGCCGGCGGTCCGGCCGGTGGTGGCTGGCAGCTCAGGGGGGTGTAGGTTGAAGATGAAGTACAGGCCCTCCCTAAACTACATGTCAAGTGCCTCTCTGCTACCATTGCGTTCAGTTTCGAAAGTAGCATTCAGATTCCACAGTTAATTTCAGCTTCGACAGTTAAGTTCAGAGTCAACAGTTTTTACCTCATCTGTTGTAGTCAGGTGGTTTTTGGTGATGTTAATTTTACATCCATTTTAGATCATCTATTGGAGATGCTATTAGAATCCCACTTGAGATTGACGATGTCTGTCTTGTGCTGCTTCAGCCTTGACGTATTACGGCACACCGGAGCTGCTCCAACGACAGAACGATCCATCACAACAGAGCAGTGCCCTGGACGCCATCTACAGATTCCTCAGATCTTCCTCCACACCTCCGACAGCCACCTCTGCCTGAACTGCTTCAGCGACCAACCCAATGATGCTGAGGTCGACACGGCTACGGCAAAGAGGTTGTACACTTGTTGCATCACTTATTACTATACATTCACGTCGATCCATTAGGGCTATTTTGGTTCAACGGAAAAACATAGCAATAGGGAATTCTCCAATGGCACTCTACTATTCAATTATTCATGCATTTTGTTGAAAGAAATGAAGCAGAACATCCACCTGGACCTACTTTTCAAAATCCTATGCATGAAAACAAGACCAAGTGCATTAGTGCCAGAATAACATTCTAACTGTACACGCTTTCATATGGTTTTCTTTATTTTGGCCATGTTTCTTTGCATTCCTCTGCTCTTCCAATTCCTGTAAACCAAACACCCAAGTTGACAGAAATCCTGTGTTTACAAATGCTCTGTTTACCATGTGCATTTTCCTATCCTATTCCAGTGTTTTTCCTATCACTGCGTTTTAAGAATCATGCAAGCCAAATGAGCCCTTACAGAATTACTTCAGTTACAGGTACGTGTCGAAGGGAACTTTGTGTGGTTTGTCCTGCTCCGGCCACGATGTCGTCCACCTCACCTGAGCTGCTCCATCGACAGAAGCATCCACCAAAGCAGACATCACGACCCCTGACCATCTTTCGCCGCCTCAGATCTCCTTACTTGCTGCTGGCACGCACCCCAATGACATCACCATCATCGACTCAGCAGATGAACCTGAGGAGTACACGGGTCCACAAGAGAGGTCGCACTCTTTTGTTTCTGCTTTTGTTATGCATTGCTTAAACTTACCTGCTACTTTATCGTCATGTTCAGCTCTTGGACTCCCAACTCAGGTCCAAATTCATGTTCATACTTGAGTTCTAAATTAGTTGTGGGGCACATATCGAGGCAGCAATGAATAGTATGTCTGTCTAATATCTGGTTCACCTAGGGTATGCCTATGTTGTTCATCTTGGGTGGGAAACAAATAGTAAAGCAATCATCATCTGTCTTTTTATTAATTTAAAGCAATCATCAGCCTACTATCATTATTTTTGGATCCATCCACTGGTTGTTACCATCACTCTAAATTTCTACATGCTCTCCTTACATAATCTCACCATATTTTTCTGTATGCATGTCAGATATTGTACACAGTCATGCTGAACATGTAGAGAAAAAGAGAAGAGTTTTGCACGGCAATACAATGTCATGCATACATTGCTCCATGGTGGGTTCAATGGCAAACCCTCCCCACCCCTCTCCAGATTGTAATCCAGAGGAAGATATCTATTATGAGGCGGATTCAGATGCCGCTGACCACTCCTATTTACCCCCCAAGGTGTTTGACTACCTTGGCATGATGATGTTAGTCATATCATGCATATGTTGCCTTGCAGTGCCTACTTTTGACATCATATATGTCATCTGCTTAGTTTAGACATGTTCTGTAATGCCACCTGTTTAGTTTCTATATCATATATGGGAATTATGCAGTCTCATGTCTTTTAGCCAACCATAATATATGTGAAATGTGCAATGCCATCCTGTTTAACCAGGCATCATATATTTGAATGATATCTTGCCCATCCTTTTCTTCATTACATTTCCATTTGTCAACAATGTTTGTACATTAAACTACTCTTCCTGTGAATCAGCCATTTGGGTGGGAGATGGAAAAATCTGGAGTGAAAACAAGGCCTTCAGAGAAGACAGTGCTACCTGTCGAAGCAGATCTCTTGTTGGGTCCCGATAGCTCATCAGAGATGGATTCAGAGAGAGATGACCAGTCCTATTCCCCTACTGATGTGTATGCTCTAACTTGGCACGGTTATAATGCTCATATCATGCATACGGTGTCTTGCATTGCATAGTTTAGACATCATATACACAATATTCAACACCATGTTCTTAGTTCAGACATCATATCGAATGCCCTCTGTTTAGCATATAAATCACACATTTGAATTAAATGATGCGATCCTGATTACTTAGATAACATGTGGGTGAATTATGTCATGCGATCCTGTTTAGTTATTCATCATATCTTTGAATTATGTTATGCTATGCTATCCAGTTTAGATAGACATCATATATGTGAAATTATGTCATGCTATCCGTTTTAGGTAAACAATATACATGTCAACTATTTCATGCCCTCTTTTTTCCACACTATCTATTGCATCTATCTCTCATACAGTGTTTGTACATTCAACTATGTTTCCAGTTTATCAGCGATTTAAATTGGAGCGGGTGATGACAGTATCTAGCGGAATAAAAACACAGTCTTCAAATAAAACAGTGCTACCTCTTGGTGGAGATACCACCTCGGTTGTACATGCACAAGAACCAGCCCTGTCACACATAACCCAAACTCTCGTAGATTGTACCCCTACTGCGATGGACAGAGAACCAGCTTCACCCAATCTAACCCCAACCCCAGCCGATAGTAACCCAGTTCCTGTTGACACAACACCATCTCCACCACAGAGCTCCCAAACAAGAGAAGTTAGTAAGGAAGCTCCAGTTCCCAAAGGGCCAATACTATCACGGCGAACCCCAACTCCACCAGTTAGTATGCCTATTCCTGTGAAGGAAGCACAACCAGCTAGTCGTAGTTTAGCATCTATCACATTTGATGTTGTTAAATCGTATCTGCGTATCTTCCCATCTTGTAAATATTATACTGAAGATGAAGGAAAATGCCAGTTGCTGGTGTTTGTCCAGGAGTTATGTGTAAGTAATGTTATTCATGGCAATTACTTTGCTTCGTCCCATACATCCTACCTCCATGATGGTTATAATACAATAAATTTTCCCATTTTTCTCTGTAGAGAAGGACCGATTTGGAAACTTAGGATGAGGTAACCTGTGCTAATACCTCTGCTATCTTCAAGAATGCTTGGTGGCAGTATCGGAATTACCTGAAGAAAAGGTACTTCACCGGCAAAGAAACTCATCAAATTCCCTTGCGTTCTCCTGAGACACATTTACTGGACGATGACTGGGAATGCCTTGTTCTATACTGGTCCCAAACCAAGAATGTGGTAAGGTCTATGAGCTCATTTTCTATCGTAAGTATTATATTCTTGCGTCTTATTGTACTCTGTTCATGTAGAACAAGTGCCTAAACCTGAAGAACAACTGTTCTAATTTAAGATTCCATTGCTATCATAGTTCAAAAAAGCGCTAGGCGTTAATTGTGCGTTTTGCCACCGCCTTGTGCTTTACTGACCAAAGCGCCTGCTTATGCGCAGTTATGCACAGATTAAGCGTAGTTATGCGCAATGCATTTTGCCAACGCCTAGAGCCTAGGCGCGCTTAAGCGCTCGCTTAGGCGCGCCTTTTTAACTATGATTGCTTTGCTCTTGTATCACTATATTTACTCATACAAATTTATTTTTAAATTGAAGGATCCAATCGAAACTCCAATGGCATAGTAGGTATGTTCACGCATGTTTCTTTAACAGGTTTGCTCTTATCAATAGCTCTTTTGATTTCAATTTCAATTGTGTATACAATTGACTTTCATATCATGCACATTACTAGCATCACAGCACAGCAAATTGTGTTATTGTACATGTAGACCCCTGGTACCCATCTGAAATCTTTTTGTGCCATGTAGTTTCCCACGCTTTGTATTCTTTCACTGCTGCTTTGTCTTGAACTGATATGATTTGAACCGTGTCTCTATTTTGATTTGGCAAGACAATGCAGTGACCATAGGACATAGATATATGTTTGTTTGATGCTTTTATTATGTACTAGTACTTGGCAATAGAAGACTTGGTAGTTTAATCCTGTCCACCTTACTAATGAACTGGTTCATCGAAATGAGTTTCATATACTAGTACATGCTAAACTTGTTATGTGTCTGCTTGTTTCTTCTTTTAGAATGCTGAAAGAATATTGGGGAAGAGTGCCTTATTAAGCAATGGTAAAAGAAGTAATGCAGATAAGGTTCAGGATAGTGACACATCCTTGTTGGTCTCCAACAAAGCTGATAAAACAGCTAAGGAAGACTATCTTGAAGACAGCGAGACAACCCCAAAGTCATGTGTTGGTTTAATGTTCGAGTTACTAGCCACTACCGCTTGCACAAGCTATTCAGACTCACTGTCTGAATCAATTCGGTTTCTTGAGTCTCAACTACAAGCTGAAAGACATCGATCAGCTGTGCTGCGATAAGAAGCGGAAGGACTGCGGAAGTCCCTGGAGCATTCAGATGCATACTTTCTGGTGCAACAGCAAGCGTTGGAGGATTTTAGCGCCAAACAGGACAAAGCTAATCAGCTTGCTAAGCTTATTGCCAGCATGGTGGATACCCAGGATAACGTTTCTTGAGTTCTTCTGAAGTTGTTTCAGTTATGCTCTTGTTTTGCTGCCGCGTTTATTTGCATTGGTGGCCAATTTTGACGGCCAGTGTATGTAATATGCTGCTTTGTTCCCTATATTTGCACTGGTGGCGAACTTTGATGCCCAGTGGATGTAATATGTGTAATAGAGGTAATAGGCTAGCCTTAATTGCTTGTTTATTTATTTCCTTATTGTCTTGTTTAGTTGTTTGCTTGTAGTCATTGCAGTTCTTTTTCTGTGTTTTCTTAGTGGCCACAATAGCCTATTTTTGGTAACTAGGCCAAAATAATCATGGCAACACACGGACTGTTGTAACCATGGGCCTCTTGCAGGCTGTAGGACCGTTGGCCTTCAATACGGGCCGTACGATCCATCGGCCTTCTATACGGGCCTTAGGGATCAATGGGCCTTCTACGGGCCGTAGGGTCCATGGGCCTTCTATGGGCCGTATGATCCATGGGCCTTCTACGGGTCGTACTATCCATGGGCCACATACGGGCCGTAGGATCCATGGGCCTTCTACGGGGCGTATCATCATTTCGCCAATCATGGGCCGTATTATTCGTGGACCATAACGGGCCGTTAATAGGCCGTATTTGATAACTCTATGAAAACAGCCCAACGGTATTTTTTGACATGAAAACGGCCCAATGTATTAACGGTCCGCAAACGGGCCGATTGTAACGACGGGCTGAATTTGGCCCACAAGCAGAAAATGATAGTAACGGGCCGTATGTAACCGAATGCTGCAAGTGAGCCCAAGAATCAATGGGCCTTGAGAAGGCCGAAAGATAACTTGGGCTGGAAACGGCCCAATGGAATAACGGGCCGTTAATGGGTATAAAGTGATACACTGTTCATTAAGGGCCAGTTTCACCACGGGCCGTTAATGGGACAAGAGTTACAAAGGTCCTCATATGAGCCGAAAGAAGTCATGGGCCACACATGGGCCGGAAGTTAAAACGGGCTGAATCATATTGGATGGCCCAGATATTGCTACTGGGCCTAATTCGGATAGGACATAACGGGCCCTGGGTTAGCGGGCTATAAATGGGCTATATGCGAACAGGCCGTTAATAGGCTTTCCGTGGGCCGGCCCGCCACCTTTTGACCAAGTCAAACAGGCCGGCCTTTTCACAGGAATGGGCCTCTCTTGGGCCGTGCCACATGTTGCTGTATCATAGGTGCCTTTGGTCCAATGAGAGGATGACATTTGTCCCAACGGTGAGCCGACATGTGTTTCCTCCAGCCAATGTTGATTTTACACGTGGAAACTCCCCATTGGTTGGGGCTGTTAACGGGTTATCGGATCCAAAACCTGACCCGATAGCTTAACGGTGTTCCGTTACGGTGGATGCCACGTGTCGGTCACCTTGACGAAAGCACTTTTGTGATGCGTGATTTATCGTCATGGAAGGGGACACTTCCGTGATTATAATTTTGGTAATGTCATGGAACACTTCTATGACAACACAGGTATGACTATCTTGATTCTGTCATAAATTTGTCATGGATGTACATGCATGACAAAAAACGCGACCTACTGAGACAAACACGTATCATCATGGAAGTGTATTTTTTTGTAGTGTAAGCAATAATTTAGCATAACATATATTCCCAGGGTGATCAAAAGTAATAGGTTCCTACCTCAAGCACTACAACCAAACCACATGTTCCCAATCCTACTCATGCAAACATTTGAGGGGCAATACTAATGCATAGTAAAAATTGGGTATAGAAGAGTATGATCAAAGTGAAACTTCCCTTGCTGACGATGGGAAAACTCTAGAGATTCGTAGTAACAAGCTTCGCACTCCAGAAAATCTAGCGTAGACAAAAAATAGCATACATAAGCAATCAAGCAAACAATGCAAAGAGAAATCGAGAAAAGATCCAAATAAAACTCAAAAACAAGCAAATAACTAAACTAAATAGAAAATAATTCTTAACAATATTATTATGTGGATTAGATCTTAACAGTCGGTACATGTGATTAGCTACAATATGCAACAAGAATCAACTCAAACGGAGCTACGAAACTCAAGATACAAACAAAACAAGATCAAACACTAATCTGAACTAAACTCAAATTTTAAATTGTCAAAATCATATTAAAGCTGGTTTACTCGATAGAGGGGAACGTTCTGAAAATTTAGGCGTTGGTTTCATCTAATTTGGATAAACAAGCTAAAAGTTACGCTAGTTTGAAGATCAGGGACTAAACTGCGATAAAACTATTCACGGATAGGTCCCTGGCAAAAAAACAGAAAAAGAAAAATCTATCGGACGAACATCCGCTAACAGAGACTAACAAACGAATTCGTTCGTTAACAGATCTAAACGGGTGAACATTCACTAATTAACGAACTAAATAAATAAAACTGATCTAATCTAAAATCCAAAAAAAACTTAGAAACCGCTCGGTTTTTATCGGTTCTTGCGGGTTTGGCTGGCGGCGAGAAAATCCAACGGCGACGGAGGTCTTCGGGCGAGGCGGGGTGGCGGCTCCGGTGAGGCGGCGGGGCTTGGCGGCGACAACGGGCGGCGGCGGTGGCAGCAGCGGCAGGCGATAGCGTGAAGTGCGGGCAGTGGCGCAGTTGCGGTGGTGTCGGCTCAGGGCGGCGGCGGTTGGTGGAGAGGATGGGGAGTCGGGGGAGGCTTATAAGAGGTCGAGGGGGCTCCGACTTGCGGCAGGGGGCGGCGGCGGTTGGTCGGCTGGGCCGCGGCCTGGCTTGAGTTGGGCCGGCCCAGTTCGGTGGCGCGCGCGATTTTTTATATTAAAAACAACAATATTTTGGATACTAAAAACACTCAAAAATAAATATAAATAATAGCCTTATATATGACCTCGTGAACATTTTTCTGAACTTATATGCCTAAACTGAAAATAAACGTTACAGTTCTAATTACTCAACTAGCTAATAAATACTAGCAAATAAAATCAAATAAACTCTCAAAAATTCAAAATTCAATTTCCAATATTTTTCTACTGAATTGAAGAAGTCATATTATCTTCTCTCATTATTTTTAAAAATATTTGGAAAAAGAATTTTGAAAAACAACTTGATCCAATTACCAAATTTTGATAAATCAAAAATTGGATTTTTGTGAAACCTCCAACTCTCTCAAATTGGTCCTTGAGTTGCTTAAGGCCTCTGGGATCAAAATGCAACTAAAACAAACAACAAAATTCAACAAAATCATGTATGCATATGAATGATCTATGTATAACCTCCAAATTGAAAATTGGGATGTTACAAACCTACCCCCCGTAAGATGAATCTTGCCTTCGAGTTCGGATTGGTCAGCAAAAAGGTGTGGGTGGTCCTTGCGGAGGTCTTCTTCTCGCTCCCAGGTGGCTTCCTCCTCGGTATGGTTGTGCAAAACTTGATGACTTGCTGCGAGTAACCCGGCTAGAAAACTCGAGAATCTTAACTCGCTTATCTTCATATAAGTTAAATCACTATCCAACTGAATCGCTTCCAATGGCACTGTATCTCCCAGAGGAATGCCGGCCATCTCTGCGTGGCACTTCTTCAACTGGGAAACATGAAACACATCGTGAACTCCTGACAATCCTTCGGGTAATTCCAACTTGTAGGCAACTTCTCCATGTGTTCCAAAACTCTGTATGGTCCCACAAATCATGGTGCTAGTGTTCCTTCAACTCCAAAATGCTTAACTCCTCAAAGTGGGGACACACGAAGATATGCTATGTCTCCGACTTCATAAGCTACCTCCTTGCGTTTAGTATCTGCATAACTTTTCTGCCTGGACTGGGCTATTCTGAGCCTATCTCGAATCAACTTAACCTTCTCCTCAGAATCTCTGATTAAGTCTGATCCGAACAACTGTCTATCTCCAACTTCATCCCACGATAGTGGTGTCCTGCACCTCCTTCCGTACAAAGCTTTGAAAGGGGCCATCTTCAAACTAGCTTGATAACTGTTTTTATAGGAGAACTCTGCATAGGGAAAATTATCATCCCAACTAGATCCATAATCTAGCACACAAGCTCTCAACATGTCCTCCAAAATCTGATTGACTCTCTCGGTCTGTCCATCTGTTTGTGGATGAAAAGCTATATTGAACTCTAGCCTGGTGCCCAAAGTTTCATGCAACTGATTCCAAAACTTTGAAGTAAACCGTGTTCCTCTATCTAGTACTATGATCCTCGGAACTCCATGCAGACATACGATCCTGGTCATGTATATCTTGGCCAACTTAGCACTCGTATAAGTTGTCTTCACAGGGATGAAATGGGCTACCTTCATCAAGCGATCGACTACAACCCAGATAGAGTCATAGCCTGAACGGGTCCTGGGTAATCCAGTGATGAAATCCATGCCAAGTTTATCCCACTTCCATTCGGGTATCGGCAAAGGCTGAAGTAACCCTGCTGGTTTCGGATGCTCTGCCTTAACTCTCTGACATACATCGCATACTGCTACATTCTCGACAATATCCTTCTTCATTCCTGTCCACCAGAAACTTTCCTTCAAATCTAGATACATCTTGGTGTTGCCTGGGTGAATTGAATAAGGCAAATCGTGATCCTCCTGAAGAATCAACTTCCTAATCTCAGGGTCATTAGGCACATAGATACGATCCTCAAACCATATACTTCCGTGCTCATCCTCACAAAAACCTTTAGCCTTTCCTTTACTCATCCTTTCCTTTATCTCTGCAATCTCCTTGTCCGTCTTCTGGGCTTCTCGGATTTTTCCCAGCAAAGTGGACTGAATTTCCAACATAACCTCTCGGAACTATCTCCAAGCGTAGTTCTCTGAGATCATCTGCTAACTCCAGAGGTAATCCTCCAGTTATGAGTGTGTTAACATAACTATTGCGGATCAACGCATCTGCTACGACATTGGCCTTTCCTGGATGATAATGCAATATCATGTCATAATCCTTTACGAGCTCCAACCATCTCCTCTTCCTGAGGTTCAACTCCTTCTGCGTGAAGATGTACTTCAAACTCTTATGATCCGTGTAAACATCACAACGGTAAACATCAAAAAGTGTCTCCATGTCTTGAGCGCATGCAGTACGGCTGCTAACTCCAAATCATGTGTAGCATAATTCAACTCATGAGGTTGAAGTTGTCGTGAGGCATATGAAACAACTCTTCCATCCTACATAAGAACACCTCCAAGTCCTTCACGTGAAGCGTCGCAATATACTTGGAAATCCTTGCGTATGTCTGGGAGAATCAGCACTGCAGCTGTAACCAAACGTTTCTTCAACTCCCCAAAACTGGCCTCACAATCTTCAGTCCATTTAAACTTGGTTTCCTTCTTCAATAACTCCATCATGGGCTTCGTGATCTTGGAAAAATTCTCAAACAATCTCCGATAATAACCTGCGAGTCCAAGAAAACCTCTGATCTCTCCAACTGAGGTGGGTGCCAACCACTCAGTGACAGATGCAACCTTGGTAGGGTCTATTGCTATTCCTTCTCCTGATATAACATGTCCGAGAAATCCAACTTCCTTCAACCAAAATTCACATTTGTTGAACTTGGCATACAACTAATGTTCCCTGAGCTTCTCAAGAACCAAGCGCAAATGTTACGTATGCTCTTCTTCATTCTTCGAGTAGACCAATATATCTTCAATGAACACCACAACAAACGTATCCAAGAACTCCATGAACACCTTGTTCATCATACTCATGAAATAGGCAGGGGCATTAGTCAAACCAAATGACATAACTGTATACTCATATAGCCCATACCTCATGGTAAAAGTTGTCTTAGGTATATCCTGCTCTTGGATCTTCAGTTGGTGATAACCTGACCGAAGATCGATCTTGGAGAAAACCTTAGCTCCTTGCAGCTGGTCAAACAAATCATTGATCATCGGTAGAGGGTGTTTGTTCTTTATCATCACCTCATTTAGTGCACGATAATCAACAACCATCCTCAAAGATCCATCCTTCTTTTCAACTAAAAGCACTTGGGCTCCCCAAGGTGATGAGCTTGGTCGAATATAACCTTTCTCCACTAATTCCTTAATCTATTTTTTAATTTCCTCCAGATCATTTGCGGGCATCCAATACAACCTCTTTGATATTGGTTCGGTGCCTAGCAATACCTCAATCAAAAACTCAATATCTCGAACTGATGGCATGCCGGGTAACTCCTCCAGAAATACATCGGGATAATCCTTCACCACTGGTACTTCCACTTGAACTACTCCCGATAGGAAATTCACCTGAGTCCTCCTTGGCGCATGCCTAGACACATACTTGATCCTCTTTCCTTCTGGGGTGGTGAGTAGAATTGATTTACTAGCGCAATCGATGTTTCCCCACAAACTTGGATAGTCAATCCATGCCTAGGATCACGTCCAATCCTTGTGAGGACAATAAGGTTGGTGGGGAAAATATGTCTACCTATGGTTATTGGCAACTGATAACATCCCCGACTAGCCATATACTCTGCTCCTGGGGAACTTACGAACATATGTGACTTAAGGGCTACGGTTGGCAACTTAAACTTGTCCACAAATCCCCTTGATATGAATGAATGAGATGCACCAGTATCGAAAAGAACAAGTGTTGTAAATGCATTAATCAAAAACTTACCGACAACTGTGTCGGGCTGCTCCTCAATCTCCTCGACACTGACGTGGTTCACCTGACCTCTGGTGAAGGGGTTGGGCTTCTTTCCAGAACTTCCATTGCCATTTACATTCTTTTCTTCAAAACATTCAGTGGCGTAGTGTCCGGTCTTCCCGCACTTGAAACAAGTAATGTGACTCAGATCCTTCTTGGCGGGTGTCGCTGGGTTGGAACAGTTCTGGCTGTTGCTTCCTCCATTCCCATTGCCATTCTTAGGGCCAATCTGGTTGTGTGAACTTCCTCCATTGTGCGAATGTCCTCCATGTTTATGCCCTCCATGGTTATGAGTATGTCCTCCCGAGTACGGGGAATAGCAAGGCTTCTGCGGAGCTCCAGAAGTGTACCTCCCTTGTCCATACTTCCTCCTAGGATTGTCTATCTGTTGTTGCTTGCCTTCTATCATGAGGGCCCTGTCTACCAGCTCCTGGTAGGTGTTGAAAGTTGCCACCATCAACTGCATACTTAGCTCATCATTGAGTCCCTCAAGAAACTTCTCCTGCTTCGCGGCATCCGTGGACACATCATCCGGGGCATAGCGTTCTAACTTACTGAACTCATCCACATATTGTCCCACTGTACAACTCCGTTGGCGTAAGTTGCGAAACTCACGTTCTTCAACTCATGGCTCCAGCTGAAACATGGGCAGTGCAGAAGCCCTACTGAAACTAATCCCACGTAACTGTAGCTATGGGGTAAGTGGTGGTGAAGTTCACCCACCAAGATGTTGCGGGCCCATCAAGCTGATGTGGGGCAAAGCGCACTCTCTCCGCATCTGTGCATCCGGCAGCGGTCAGCTCTCTTCCAATCTTGTGGAGCCAATCATCTGCAACAATCGGCTCGGTGCTGCTACAAAACACCGGTGGATTCAACCTCAGAAAATGGGCTAGGTTGTCAATAGGGGGTGGTGGCGGTGGGTTGTTGTTGTTGTTGTTGTTGTTGTTGTTGTTTTTGTTGTTGTTGTTGTTGTTGTTGTTGTTGTCGTTGTTGTTGTTGTTGCCTTGGTTCTAGTTCTGGTTCTGGACTAACATCTGCATCAAGGCATTCTTCATCATATAATCTCTCTTAGACCTTATTCAATTATGCATCACTGTCCGTGTCGCTGTCGTCCAATATGATGTAGTCCTCCAAACGAATCTCCACTTCTGGCTATTGCTCCTGGTTCACCTCGAGCATTCCTAGCTTCTTCTTCAGGTCTTCATGCTTCTCTAGTAGCACAACAATTTCTTCTTCATATCCATCGCGTGTTGACTTGAGTTCCTCTTCTAGCTCGATATTCCTCTTCATCAGCTTCTTGGTCTTCTTCATGATAGCGCACATCTGGTTCTCATATCGACGAATGTGCTGATCCATCTCCTGAATGTATGCTGCAATTGATCCATCCTTCCTGGTGCGAATCATCTCCCATTCTTCGTCTCGGCGTCCACATATCTAATAGACAATGTCTTAAAGATCCTTGTGGTACACCTCACAAATGCGTCCAAAAGTGATGTGTGCTGCCATGCTCTTTCCCAAGTTCCAACTTGGTGCATCCAAGGTAAATTCAATGGGCTCTGTTGTTGGTGCAAACGTCCTCCCAGGTACACGAACTTTGATCCTCCAGTGCTCCTCTTCCGGTAAAGTCACAGTGAAAGCTCCAGTGAAGCTTGGTAGTCCGATGTTCAGGTACTTCATGACTTCCTTCAAGTGTCGTACGGATGGGGTGTCATCATCCGGCTGAGTGAACTTATTCCTGGGGTCCACCATCTATAGAGTAGAAGTAGAGGAGGATTAGAAATGAGCAGAGAAGAGTATTCTGTGGCTTTTCCAAGTGATCACGTCCTATAGTCAGCATGTGCTCTGATACCATATTGTAGCGACCACGATCCCAATGGACCAAAATCTCTGTGCTTAAGTGTCATCCCTGGATCGGTATGCTGACACACAAAGTACTCGAGGAATTGTAACAGAGTACAATCACACACTTATTACATAGAGGTCCTCATATAGAGTATCTGTTACACAAATAAAATGGTTGAAGGCCATCTAAACTAAATAACTGCAGAAGCTTCGAAGATAAATGAGTCCATCAACTCCAACGGCATAGCTGAGTGCATGGCAACAACCTATCGCACCATATTCTTCGTCGGTAAAGTCTGTGTCGGTGCACAAAAGTAGGGGCTCTCCTTTTGACACCTTTACTTGTGCATGGGCAGTCAGAGTCTCCCGCCATGGCCACGCATAGACATGGCAGGAAAGGGAAGCCGGAGAGAAGCCGAAGCCATAAGGAAAACAAGCAACAACAAGAACCAGGGCCGCGAAGATCAGATGGATGGAGCAGGTTTCCCCGGCAAGGACTCTTGCCGGGGGAGCCTCAGCGGCCCCGGCAAGACCCTTGCCGGGTGAGCCCGCCCCCACCAACAAAGCGAGCCACCTTTGAGCCCACCAATGCTAAAATGCATTGGGACAAGGCTCGGGAGGCACCTCCGTGGTGGCATGCAGATCTTTGTGAAGACATAGAATGCTCAAGATCAAATGAGGATAGGGAGGCAACCATCCTCACCGAAGAAATCCACAAGACCCCTGGCAAGATCCTTGCCAGGGAAGCCAGCGTGCCACGGCAAGACCCTTGCCAGGCCACCCGACAAGACCCTTGACGGGCTACCCGACAAGGCCCTCACCAAGCGCATCGGCAGGGCCACTGCCAGGCCCGCGCCAGCCAAGCCTTCACCACCGTTCGCATGCAGCTGCCGACCCAACCAGCTGGGCAGGCACCTGCGTGGCAGCATGCAATCCTTCATGGAGGCTCCACCACCGCGCCACCTCAAGTAGCTTGCCTGCCTACATGGCATTGCATGCATCACTGGCCAAGGCGCGTGTCGAAGCAAGGAGGGTCAGCGGCGGACGGGACGGGCCTCGCCCCCGTCCCCGATAAAGCGAAGGGACACCTAAGCCTCGCAGTAAATGTGTCTTATCCTGTAATACTAGCGATAAACTTGCAACGCTATTGCACTTTCCACCTCCTGTGTGCCACTGTGGCAGCCCCTTTCGCCTATAAAAGGAGGCCCATGGCACACAGAGAAAGGATTCAGCTCTTTCGAACCTGGCAGCACCTAGAGCTAGTTCGAGAGCTCAAGAACACTAATACATCCACCAAAGCAGGATCGTAGGGTTTTACGCATCTTTGCGGCCCGAACCTGGGTAAATCCTTTGGTGTCGTCTACTAGTCCCGCTCTCCTCCCGATCCCCGCGCCCCGCAACCGTAGAAGGGATTCCAGTGATCCCATAGGTGTCGTTTCCCACCGACATCTTTGGGGCGCCGAGTAGGGGCTTCGCAATCGTGAGGATCTGGCCTAGCAGTCGACCTAGCAGTTCTCTATCGCCACGGCTCCTGCAGAGAAGGCAGCCAAGAAGTCGGCACTGCCCATTGGCATGAAGGAAGCGGAGGCGGCGACGAGAGAGCTAAGTCATGCTGAGTTTTAAGTTTTTCCCCTTAAATATAAAGTTATTATCCTCGACGGTTCGGCCTATGTATGGGAAGCCTGAAAGCAGAGGGGCCCTCCTGCGATCGGCAACACCCTTGTTCTGTTTCGAGTCCGCTCAACAGTTCAAGTGGTCGCGTCGAGAGCGGCAGGGTAGCCTTCCGCCATCGGCAATGCTCTCGGTTCTGACTCGAGTCAAGCTCGACAGATCGAGCGGCCACGCCAAGGGCGGAAAGTGTTGGAAATATGCCCTAGAGGCAATAATAAATTAGTTATTATTATATTTCCTTGTTCATGATAATCGTTTATTATCCATGCCATAATTGTATTGATAGGAAACTCAGATACATGTGTGGGTACATAGACAAACACCATGTCCCTAGTAAGCCTCTAGTTGAATAGCTCGTTGATCAATAGATGGTTACGGTTTCCTGACCATGGACATTGGATGTCGTTGATAACGGGATCACATCATTAGGAGAATGATGTGATGGACAAGACCCAATCCTAAGCCTAGCACAAAGATCGTAGTTCGTATGCTAAAGCTTTTCTAATGTCAAGTATCATTTCCTTAGACCATGAGATTATGCAACTCACGGATACCGTAGGAATGCTTTGGGTGTACCAAACATCACAACGTAACTGGGTGGCTATAAAGGTGCACTACAGGTATCTCCGAAAGTGTTTGTTGGGTTGGCACGAATCAAGACTGGGATTTGTCACTCCGGTTAACGGAGAGGTATCTCTGGGCCCACTCGGTAGGACATCATCATAATGTGCACAATGTGACCAAGGGGTTGATCACGGGATGATGTGTTACGGAACGAGTAAAGAGACTTGCTAGTAACGGGATTGAACAAGGTATCGACATACCGACGATCGAATCTCGGGCAAGTACAATACCGCTAGACAAAGGGAATTGTGTATGGGATCGATTGAGTCCTTGACATCGTGGTTCATCCGATGAGATCATCTTGGAACATGTGGGAGCCAACATGGGTATCCAGATCCCGTTGTTGGTTATTGACCGGAGAACGTCTCGGTCATGTCTGCATGGTTCCCGAACCCGTAGGGTCTACACACTTAAGGTTCGATGACGCTAGGGTTATAAAGGAAGTTTGTATGTGGTTACCGAATGTTGTTCGGAGTCCCGGATGAGATCCCGGACTTCACGAGGAGTTCTGGAATGGTCCAGAGGTAAAGATTTATATATGGGAAGTCTTGTTTTGGTCGCCGGAAAAGTTTCACGCATTATCGGTATTGTACCGGGAGTGCCGAAAGGGGTCCGGGGGTCCACCAGGGGTCCACCTGCCCCGGGGGGGGGCACATGGGCTGTAGGGGTGTGCGCCTTGGCCTATATGGGCCAAGGGCACCAGCCCCAAGAGGCCCATGTGCCAAGAGATAAGGGAAATGGAGAGTCCTAAAGGGGGAAGGCACCTCCTAGGTGCCTTGGGGAGGATGGACTCCTCCCTAGCCGCACCCTTCCTTGGAGGAAGGGCCAAGGCTGCGCCCCCCCTCTCCCTTGCCCCTATATATAGTGGAGGGGAGGGAGGGCAGCCGCACCTGAAGCCCTGGCGCCTCCCTCCCTCCCTTGACACCTCCTCCTCTCCCGCAGGTGCTTGGCGAAGCCCTGCAGGATTGCCACGCTCCTCCACCACCACCACGCTGTTGTGCTGCTGCTGGATGGAGTCTTCCTCAACCTCTCCGTCTCTCCTTGCTGGATCAAGTCATGGGAGACGTCACTGGGCTATACGTGTGTTGAACGTGGAGGTGCCGTCCATTCGGCACTAGGATCTCCGGTGAGTTGGATCACGACGAGTACGACTCCTTCAACCCCGTTCTCTTGAACGCTTCCGCTTAACGATCTACAAGGGTATGTAGATGCACTCTCCTTCCCCTCGTTGCTGGTTTCTCCATAGATAGATCTTGGTGACACGTAGGAAATTTTTTGAATTTCTGCTACGTTCCCCAACAGTAAGGTGCTTAGCCCGGCAACAAGCACACCCGGCAGGCTAATGAGGATCCATCCTCAAAGCGCCGCCCAGGGTTTACGTGCCGACAAGCGTACCCAGTTGGCGTGGGGTGGACATACAAAGGAAAATCAAACAGGAAAATAACATGCATAGTTTCAGGGGGCACTGCAGAGTTATGTTACACAAATTATCGCCGCGGTTCTAACTAAAGATAGCATTGTCCTGGTCATGAACCTGCAGCGGCGACGGAGAACGGGATACCTAGTCCAAGCGCTGGCCCTCCACCCTCTTGATTTTGTCGATGCGACTGAGGATGGGCTGGATACGCTCATGGAGCGCCGCGATGTTGGCACCCTCCGGCAAGCTCTTTAGCACAGCTCCAAAGTCGAGGTCTGGGTGCCAATGCGCGATCTTGGTGAGCACCTTGGTCATGGTCCCCCGGCAGAGTATCCGGGATTCCTCGGCCAGGGAGGCCGCTCGGTTGGAGTGAAGCCGCTTCAGGGCGCCGACGACCTTCTCGAAGTATATGGTCAGGTTGGCGCTGGGGCTCGGGCTCGCTTCTAGGGCGTACCCCATCTCCGGCATCCCCATAATGGCTAGCTGATCGTCGCCTGAGTTGGCAACGACGGCAAGGCGCCCGAGCCAGTGCTTCTCGTCCACGTTGTGGTCGTTAAGGTTGGCAGTCTCATTCTTCAGCAGCCGCTTCTCCGTCTCCAGCTCCCTGGCCAGGATCCCCTCCCGGGTCATGGCCCCCGACAGCGCATCCTCGAGCTCTCCCAACTTCAGCTTGAGGTCTTTGATGGAGATGTTGGCCTCGGAGAGCTCTCCAGGCTTGCTGATGACCTCGCCCTGCGCCACCGTCAGAGCACTGTTGAGCGTGTGCTTCTCCTGGGCCAGCTTCACAGCTTGCTCCTCCAGCTCCTTCACCTTGCCGGCGTGGGACTGAGCCAGGGCGTTGAGTGCCTCTTGGTGCCTTCGCTCCAACTCCTGGGTCTGCTGCAGGACGAGCTTTTCCACCTCCTTGTCCTTGCCGTGGAGCGTGGCGGCAAGTTTCTCCTCACGCTCGGCAAGGTCCTCCTCCTCGGCCTTCAAGGCGGCCTCGTGCTGGGACCGGACGGCCTCGGCTTTGTCGATCAACTTCTTCACTGTCTCCTGGGCCTTCTCAATGTCGGCCAGCTTCAGGGCGAGCTCCACCTCACGGTTGGCCAGCTTGCCCTGGGCGGCCTTCAGCTCGTCCTAGGCCTGGCGGAACCAGCCCTGCGCCTCAACGACACGCCCCCCAAAGTCTTCCTCCATCTTCTCCACCACCGCCGTCCTGGACTTGGCCTTGTCCAAATGAGCATGGTGGAGCGCCTGAAGCTTCCGGAAGCTGGCACCCATGGCTTGGAGCAACTGCTCGTCCTGGGAGCCGGCGCCACCAACGCCCGGCTCATCAACGACCTTGAGCCCGGCCGCGACAAGCGTCTCCTCATCGAACACCTCTCCCTCAAAGGGAGCCCTGGAGCTCGGCGCTACCAAGATATGGACGAAGAGGTCGTCGCTGACCCTTAGGTACCTGCCGGAGCCAGAGGTAGCGGAGGAGGAGGGCAGGTCCTCGATCGCCACCTCCTCGGCAGTGGCCTTGCCAGCATCCCCGGCAGGCCCCTTGCCGGGCTCTTCGGTGGGCCCCTTGGCGGCATCCTCGGCGGCACCCCTGGCGCTCTCCTCAGCAGCAACCTTCTCTGCCTCCGCCGCGGCCTCCGCGGCGACGTCCTTGATGGTGGTGTCGACGTCCTCCGAGGAGGGGTCTGGACGCCAAGAAAGAGATGGGGCGAAGCCAAGATCGAAAGCTAATGAGGAAAAGAGGAAAAGAAGAATGCAAGCAGAAGAGAAGAGCGAGTAGCTTACCCGTGCCAGGCCAAGAGGCGGAAGCCCCTTCTCCGCCAAGGTCTGGCGTTGAGGCAAAGCCGCTAGCGCCTGCGTTCTCCTCCCCCTCCTCTGTGTGCACGGCCTTGGTGCTTGGTGTCCTTGCTGGGGACGCCCCTTGGGGCAGTGTAGTCGACGGGGGCGGCACGGTCGGAGAAGCCCTCTGTGGCTCCGTTCGGTACTGCTCCTCTCCTGCATCCGCGGCACGGTTAACACTGAAGCATCGACCATGAAGCACGTTGATAGAGGGCGGATGGTGGACTTACGTTGGGGGTTGCTGTCCGGACTACTCGACACCACCAGTGGCGTACTGGAGGTGCCTGTCGGGGGCTGGCCACTCTCCAAAATCCTGGCCCTCTTGATCCTCTAGGCCAGCGTCTCTACATCCCTGCAAGATGAAGACAGATAAGCAACGCCATCAGGGGGGAGTGCAAGGAATGAGGGAGGAAAGCAGAGGCTTACTCTTTGTTCTCTTCCTCCTCCTCCTCTGTTGCTTTCCTCTTCCGCTCCAGGCTGAGAGGCCCGAGCTCCCTCTCCGGGCTAAGAGGCCTGAAATCAAACAAGTCACCCCCAATCCCTGCGTCGATGTTTGCCGGCGAGGGGGGAGGCGATGGCGTCCGAGCACGCTTGGACAACGAAGAAGCAGATGTCCTCTTCTTCGATGCCATGGCTTTCACCGTCGTCTTCATCGCCACCGCCCTCGTCTGGCGCACTGATGCTTCCTGGGCTTGCCGCAGCTGCATGGCCTCGTCGAGGCAGACCGGCTCGCTGAAGGTGGCCCGCTGCAGGACCCGCCTCTTTTCGGTGATCGGGGGATCGGAAGTCGCGGCCCTCCCCTCCTCGCCATCCTCCGACGACGACCCGTCTACGGCATCTTTGATGAGGGGAACCCTGGAGTCGGCACCGCTGGCCTCCCCAGCGGCTGCTTCCCACCGGGCGAGCTCCACCTTCTCTGTCTCCGCCGCGGCCTTGTCCACCACACCGCCGGCACTACCGGCCTCCTTGACGAGCTTTGCCTCCTCCTCGGCAAGCCTCGCCTCCTCCACCCTGGGGGCAATATAGTCTAGCTCCGTCGGGGAGGTGTCCTGGATGAGCCGCAGCTCGTCGGTGATGTATATCTCATGCAGAGTGTCGAAGAACTCCTGCACCACGAGCTCGTCCGGCTCAACCCAGTTCGGGTCGAGGCCATGCGCGTTGAAGAGCGGCATCATGGCGATGATCTCGTTCTGACGAGAGTTGTTGCTCAGCGGGACCACTCCCGCCGGCAGCTTGAAAAGAGGCTCCTTGTCGACCTTGCCGGCCTTCGCGGTGGCCCTGGCAAGCTTGCCGGACCACTTGACCTCGCCTGCGTCATCGACCTCGAGCTGGAAGATTTGCTGGCATGGGCATGCCGCAGCACCGTCAGGTTGTTGTCGAGGCTGGGACGGAGCCTCATGATGTCGGCGGCGTTCACGTAGAGCCAGGCCGGCCTCCCCTTGTCATGCAGAGGGGCAATCCGGCGGCGGATGAAGTCCGCCCCAATCATCTCGAGGGTGAGCCCGGCCTGGGTGAGCCGGAGAATCCTGGTGGTGGCGATCGTGAGCTTCGCGTCATCGTCGACGATGTTGCCCCAATCGCCGCCATGGACCGGCGGCTTCTGGCGAACCTCACAGAACACCGACGGGTCTTTCTCCTCAATCCAGCACCACCGGCCCCGCCATTCTTCCCACCTCTCCTTTGTGGCGCCATCCGGGTACACCCCCTTGGCCCTCGGGATCCAGGTGATGCAGCCAGCAATGGCGCCCCCTTTCTGGATCCGAGGGGAGAAATAATGGCGGAAGAGCGCCGTGCTGGGATACACCCCGACGAACCCCTCGTAGAGATGGGCGAAGAGGGCCATGCACGCCACAGCATTCGGAGTAAAATCCAAGAGGCGGAAGCCGTAGGTGTGCATGATGTCCTTGAAGAAATCAGAGAAGGGGGGACAAAGCCCGCAGGAGAAATAATCGACGAAGAAGGGGTACCGATGCAGTGAGGGCCCGGCGCTGGCAGGGACGACGGTCGTGGCCGGATGCCCTGACTTCTCTCCCCCCGTCTTCACACCCCACAAACCCTTGAACATCTCCCGGAGCTCGGACACGCCGACTGTCGAGGGGAAGTAGGCGGACTACGCCCGCCGCGCCACCAGCTCGCTCTCCGGCTGCTCCGACGTGTCGGCATCCTTCACCGCTCCCTTGCTCTTGGTGGACTTAGGCGCTATGGCGGCTACGGGAGGCGAAAAAGCAAAGGATGGCAGAAGCACGGCGGCGATGGGTGAAAGAAGAGAGGCTCGAGAAGAAGGGGTTGGTGGTTCTGAGATTGGAGAAGGGCACAGGGGAGGGGTAAAGTGAGCAGCGCGCCCGCGGTTATTCCTTTTTATGGGGAAGACACGGGCCACCTCCTTTCCCATTAACTGCAATGGGACGCATGAGCGTTGTCCCATGCATGCCGCCCACGTCATGCGCGCGCATGACCCCCACGTCGCGTGCTCAACGGGGGTCGTGGGGAAGCGTAACGGACGGAACAACGGCCGCGGTAAAAATCCGCCCCGACTGCCCGCACACCGTTCTGGGCCTGGCCCAACAACGTACCGCGCTTATGTATGGCCCAGGCCCGGGGGCTCCTATCGGTGTACAAAAGTAGGGGCTCTCCTTTTGACCCCTTTACTTGTGGACGGGCAGTCAAAGTCTCCCGCCACGACCACACATAAACATGGCAGGAAAGGGAAGCCGGAGAGAAGCCGAAGCCACAAGGAAAACAAAGCTACGACAAGAACCAGGGCCGCGAAGATCATATGGACGGAGCAGCTTTCCCCGGCAAGGACTCTTGTCGGGGGAGCCTCAGCAGCGACGGCAAGACCCTTGCCGGGTGAGCCTGCCCCCACCAACCGAGCGAGACACCTTTGAGCCCACCAACGCTAAAATGCATTGGGACAAGGCTCAGGAGGCACCTTCGTGGTGGCATGCAGATCTTTGTGAAGACATAGAATGCTCAAGATCAAATGAGGATAGGGAGGCAACCATCCTCACCGAAGAAACCCACAAGACCCCACCAAGATCTTTGCCGGGGAAGCCAGCGCGCCACGGCAAGACCCTTGCCGGGCCACCCGGCAAGACCCTTGCCGGGCCACCTGACAAGGCCCTCACCAAGCGCACCGGCAGGGCCACTGCCAGGCCCGCGCCAGCCAAGCCTTCACCGCCGTTCGCATGTAGCTACTGACCCAACCAGCTGGGCAGGCACCTGCGTGGCAGCATGCAATCCTTCATGGAGGCTCCACCACCGCGCCACCTCAAGCTGCGTGCCTGCCTACATGGCACCGCATGCATCGCTGGCCAGGGCACGTGTTGAAGCAAGGAGGAGCAGCGGCGGATGGGACGGGCCTCGCCCTCGTCCCCGATAAAGCGAAGGGACACCTAAGCCTCGCATTAAATGCATCTTGTCCTGTAATACTAGCGATAAACTCGCATCGATGTAGCACTTTCCACCTCCTGTGTGCCACTGTGGCAACCCCTTTCGCCTATAAAAGGAGGCCCATGGCATATAGAGAAAGGATTGGGCTCTTTCGAACCTCGCAGTACCTAGAGCTAGTTCAAGAGCTCAAGAACACTAATACATCCACCAAAGCAGGATCGTAGGGTTTTACGCATCTTTGCAGCCCGAACCTGGGTAAATCCTTTGGTGTTGTCTGCTAGTCCAGCTCTCCTCGCGATCCACGCGCCCCGCAACTGTAGAAGGGATTCCAGTGATCCCATAGGTGTCATTTCCCACCGATAGTCTGCAACATGAGACATTGCAGTCGTGTAGGTCAGTGCATGGAATATTCTGGCAGAGTTACACTATAGAGCAAATAAATGCAAGATACTATTTCTACATGCAAATTTGGCTGGTGGAGGCTCTAAGTTTAAATGTTTTGCATATAGAAAAAAATTCCCTACAACAAAGGAATAAATTTTATTTACCACAAGTTAAACCAACATTTGAGAAGGTTCCTCCAACTCAAATCCCAACATTAAAACAAGTATCATTATTAAACCAATTCATTTAATTAAAGAGTGATGAGATCAACAATAATATCTACTACTAGATACTCAAGATGTCCATAACCGGGGACACGGCTAACCATGATTAGTTTATACACTCAGCAAAGTTTGCGCACTTTTCCCCACAAGACTCGACCGCATCCATGATCGGAAGATCAAGACATAGTCTTCTTGAAGCATCAACTCTCTACTCTGGGTAGACCGGTACACCTACTTTCCCCTACATTTGCTAGTCCACCTCTTCAAGAGCTCACACAACTTACTCAACTATACCAGAGCCCATAATGGCTTGTGGCTGCACACGGAAGCTTCTAGGCATGAAATATCATATGATCCCTTTGAGATTGGGTGGCGAACAGAGGAAAACCACACGGGTACTCCGGGATTTCCCAATGGGCAAGCACTGGTTTCTCTAGGTGCCCCAACCAATCCACCTAGTTGTGTATTAAAGTTGCCACCTTAATGTTGTCCAAAAATTATTATCTTTCACAACTTCCATGTACATCACGATCCAATCCCCGTCTACAAGCATGGCTAAGCAATAATTGAGCATAATGTATATTCCCGGGGTGATCAAAGGTAATGGGTTCCTACCTCAAGCACTACAACGAAACCACATGTTCCCAATCCTACTCATGAAAATATTTGAGGGGCAATACTAATGCATAGTAAAAACTTGGTATCGAAGAGTATGATGAAAGTGTAACTTGCCTTGCTGATGATCGGAAAACTCTAGAGATTCATAGTAACACGCTTCACACTCCAGAAAATATAGCATAGACAAGCAATAGCATACATACAATCAATCAAACGATGCAAAGAGAAATCGAGAAAATATCCAAATAAAACTCGAAAACAAGCAAATAACTAAACTAAACAGAAAACAATTCTTAACTTCATTATTATTATGTGGATTTGATCTTAACAGTAGGTACATGTGATTAGCTACGATTTCCAAAAAATCAACTCAAACGGAGCTACGAAACTCAAGATACAAACAAAACAAGATCAAACACTAATCTGAACTAAACTCAAATTTTAAATTGCCAAAATCATGTTCAGGTTGGTTTACTGGATAGAGGGGAACATTCTGAAAATTTAGGCGTTGGTTTCATCTAATTTGGATAAATAAGCTAAAAGTTACAATAGTTTGAAAATTAGGGACTAAACTGCGATAAAACTATTCATGGAGAGGTCCCTGACCGGAAAAAACAGAAAAAGAAAAATCTATCGGACGAACGTCCGCTAACAAAGACTAACGAATGAATTCTTTCATTAATAGATCTAAACGGGTGAACGTTCGCTAATTAACGAACTAAATAAATAAAACCGATCTAATCTAAAATCCAAAAAAACGGTAGAAACGCTCGGTTTTTACCGGTTCTTGCGGGTTCGGCCGGCGGCGAGAAAATCCAACGGCGGTGGCGGTCTTCGGGTGAGGCGGGGCGATGGCTCCGGCGAGGCGGCGGGGCTTGGCGGCAGCGGCGCGAGTGGCAGCGGCGTCCGACGCAAGCGGAGGCGGTGGCACCAGCGGAAGGCACCGGCGCGAAGTGCGGGCAACGGTGCGACTGCGGTGGTGGCGACTCGGGGTGGCGGCGGTTGGTGGAGAGGACGGGGGGGTCGGGGCGGCTTATAAGAGGCCGAGGGGGGCTCCGACTTGCAGCAAGGGGCGGCGGCGGTTGGTCGGCTGGGCCGCGGCTTGGCTTGAGCTGGGCCGGCCCAGTTAGGCGGTGCGCAAGATTTTTTTATTTAAAAAACAATTTTTCTAGAGACTAAAAACACTCAAAAATAAATATGAATAATAGCCTAAAAATTCCAGAAAAATTCACGTAGCTAAATGACCTTATATATGACCTCGTGAACATTTTTCTGGACTTGTATGCCTAAACTAAAAAGAAACATTACAGTTCTAGTTACTCAGCTAACTAATAAATAAACTAGCGAATAAAATCAAATAAACTCTCAAAAATTCAAAATTTAATTTCCAATATTTTTTCTACTGAATTGAAGAAGTCATGTTATCTTCTCTCATTATTTTTAAAAAAATTTGGAAGAAGAATTTTGAAAAACAACTTGATCCAATTACCAAATTTTGATAAATCAAAAATTGGATTTTTGTGAAACCTCCGACTCTCTCAAATTGGTCCTTGAGTTGCTTAAGGCCTCTGGGATCAAAATGCAACTAAAACAAACAATAGAATGCAACAAAATCATGTATGCATATGAATGATCTTTGTATAACATCCAAATTGAAAATTGGGATGTTACACATCAATCTTCAATACTTGACTTGGAAAAAATCCTTCACCGTCAGTCCTTATGAATTCTTATAACCCTCCATGATGTCAGCTCTTAGAATTGTGTTAACCCGCCATGACATCAGTTCGTATTCATATCACACGAGGCCCCAATCTCAATATACCTTCACTTTTAATGAATCTCCAGAAAATCGAGGCATATGTGCTGTCACACAATCATTTTTTCAGCCTCCTCGATTCCCGTGCATGTCATCTATCCACTGCCTTATATATAGGGACAGGGTCCTTTTCATTCCCCCCCTTGCCTCCTCATCTTCGCCCTCTTCTTCTTCCTTCCTCTGGACACCAATGCACCCCAGATCCGCCGCCGTCGACCTCGCGCACTGCATCAACCTTGGCCGTTGCATCAACCTGAACGCACCAGAAACACCGTCGCACCCCTCCGCTGTTCAACAGCCTGGGTAAGCTCTCCTCTTTACTCACCATAGATATCCATTAGAGTTTGCTCGAGTTCTTCGGAGTTCATCTCCATTCCTCTCTGTTCCTCCCTATCTCTTGTTGTTTTTTATCTGAACATAGTACCCATCTTGCGCGGTAGCAGTTTAGCACTCATTTTTGATATTTGAACGCCTCCCCTTCGTAGGAGATCTCATCTGAGCACGTGAACCATTCTAATACCACCTCTTAGGTTTAGAATTTTTCTTCATTATCTGAACTACTGTAGATCTAAAATTATAGCACCGATCTGTGAAAACTGTTTGTCCAACACTTAGCAATCTTTCACTCATAGATCTGAAAAACCGATAACTGTGTGGGTGGCTCAACTGATAAACCATAACCCACCAGGTATCATTAGTCCCCTCTTAAGCCGCCAATAGATTACTTTGCATGACTTCAATGCTATCCTCAGGCTTAACACACTGCATGTTTACAGTCCTCACCTTTGAACCAATGATCGGCTTAACAACATAATCTTAAACCGGCAAAAAATTTCTTTTCAGACCATCATCAACAATGACTAAGATCTTCACCTCATGCAACTGGGTAGCATCCCGGGTTATCGAAGAAGATTTGAACAATTTTGTTCAGACTAGCATCTTAGCCAAGAAAGACGACATCCATTGGAGGGTCCCAGGCACTGAGAATCCTCCTGAACCCAAGGAAGGAGAAGTAATCATTTTTACTGACCACATGATCCGGGGGTTTACCCCGCCCGGTTCAAAATTCTTCCGAGACGTGCTACACTTTTTCTAGCTTCATCCACAAGATATTGGGCCCAGTTCTGTCTCCAACATTTGCAACTTACAAGTATTTTGTGAAGCTTATCTTAAAGAAGAGCCCACAATCGAACTGTTTAGGGAGTTCTATTACTTGAACCGGCAGACAGAATTCACAGATGGGTCCAGCTTAGAGCTAGGCAGAGTTTCAATCCAGAAGCGGAAGGAGGCCACCTTCCCATATGCCAAGACGCCCAGTCATCCTAAGGATTGGAACCAGACTTGGTTTTATTGCCAAGATACATCTCTAGAGGGTGAAAATCCCCTGTCGGGCTACCGTGAACACCGGCTCAGCAACACAGATTGACTCCCGGAGCGAATCAGCACGAAGGAACGACCAAGTATGCGCCCATTTTTTCAAAAATCAGAGCTTTCATGGCTAACGGTTTAACCACAATCGACCTTGTTCGGTGTTGGGTCGCCTGGAGGATTCTGCCCTTAAGCCGCCGCCCCGGCTTAATGTGCGAGTACACCTGCGATTTAAAAGATCCACAATGCACTGCAAAATCCAATTATCTGACGCAGAAATCAATGATGCGACCAAGGCTTTATTGAACGAAATCTTGGCAGAGTGTAGTAAAACCAGACTTAGTCCTTTATGCACCTTCAACCAGGTGCCAGCTGTAAGTCTTGCACATAATGTCTCAATTGAATCATGCTTTCATTAACACTGTCCTCTTATAATCATCTGACTTCCATAGGCCTATTCTCCCTTTTGGAAGAAGAAGCTGCAGGACAAGCCGGCCAAGAAGACCCGGACCAAGACCAAGGCTAACGAAAAGCCTGCCAAGAAGAAGACCGACCCCTCCGAGTTACTTGACTTGGATGATGATGGAGATGATGATGAGTCAGAGGTAGAACTTGATTCTCTTGGCTCATTTTTTGTACATCTCATTGACAATGACTATTATCAGGATGAAACGGAAGCCAGCCGATGCGGTGACTAAGAGGTAATTGTTCTTTCCTCCAGCTCAGAATCTCTGCCAAGACAAAAGACCCGACAAGCAAGCCGGAAAGTAAGGTTTTCTCATCCTTTGGCTTATTTGGACCCCAACTTTATTTTGAAGAAGCAGCAACGTGAAGCTCACCACACAACCCGGAACAGCGGAGGCGGGATCCTTTCCTCCAGCTTACCAAACACCCCAGCTCCCTGCAAGCGTCGTCCATAGGTCTCAACAATTTCCGACTTAAGTTATCCCAAGGCGGGTATTTTTTGACAACCTATTAATCCTTCCGACTCAAATTAATAGGGCACATCTCATTCCTCTTCTGGAGACTCAATGGGGACTCATGTCCCAGTCTTCAAGACCGTGCCTGGGTAAGAATATTAAATCTTTGCTTTCAATCATGTACTCAATTGTTGTGTTAACCTCATCTTGTGTTTCATTCATGGAGCTATGGCAAAGCCCAACAAGAAAATGAAGGTGGAAAAAACCACCGAAAACCCTTCTGAGCCGGAGCAGTGGTCAACAGAGACCTCCCTCCATGCCCCTGAAGCCACAGCCGATGAGCCGCCACTGGAAGAACACAACATCTCCATAGATCATATGGATGTTGACCCAGCCACTACCAAGCCGCCAAGTCCCATCAAGCCTACTACAGAAAAGGTTGATGATGTTACTATCACCGGGCTTGCTTATACAGCACCAGGAAATCCCACTGTCTTGTCAAAGCACAATGCCAAATAAGAAATATCCGTTGCTGACAAAGGCAAGAGGTTAGTGAATGTAGAGAGTTATGCTCACTATAGCGCTCAAGAGATCCACTCCGGATATCTGAACCGCCTGCACACAAGCCGCGACTTTGAAGCCGGCTTAGTTAACTTGATGAAGGAGTGTTTTGAGATAAATACTACGGCCCTCTTCATATGAATATACTTCCATTAGCCTCCAAGTTTACTGTACATAATAGAATGGAATGTAATGTAGACATTAAATAGCCTTGTAGATCAAATCCAGTAGCCCCTAACGGCCAGCTTATACTTTCAAGATAAATCGGGACTTCAAATAGTAATGCTTAAACTTTGCACATGTAGCCCCCAAGGGCCGGCTTAATCTGTCAAGATAAGCCGGGTCTCATTAGATAGCTGTCAATAAAATCCAAGTATATAGCCCCCATGAATCGGCTATAGTCACAATAGTGTAGCTGAGTCATCATGAAATTGTCTTTTAAAAAGAGCAATGTGCATTAGCCCCCAAGTGCCAAGTGAAATACTTGTATTGTGCTTGGGACTTATAAATAGCATGTTTGTAACACCGCATGTTGTTTATATCCTGCAGGCTGAACTTAATGTCAAAGAATCCCAAGTCACCAATCTTCAAGAGAACATTAAGTCTCAGCAATCGAAACCTCCAAGGCCAAAACATAATTGACCACTGCCTTGGCAGAGATGGAGAAGCTGAAGAAGAACTTCAAGGCTGACTAGGCAGGCTGGGATACGGAGAAAATGGCTCTGTTGAAGAGAGCATAAGAAGCAGAAGCAACTCTTAAACCGGTGGCTGAAGAGCTTGCCGGTTTAAAACATCAAATAAATACCATGACTGTTGCCATCTTCGGTAAGTAACTTTATCTCAATTTATTACTCCCAATGCATTGTAACAACCCTTCATCTAGCTTATAGATTTATTTGGTAATGCAGGCTCCAGAATCGCCCATCTTGGCTCAGATATGCGCAAGAAGCTGAAAGCCTCCTATACTCTCATAGAGCAACTGTACACTGGTGCGGAACAAGCTATCTCTGCTGCCTCACAAAAAAAACAACCGCCAACCCTCATCAAGGACACGCTGGAAAAGCTGTCTGCGCTACCCCAAAGATTGGAGGATCTGAAGCTATCGGCTGCTAGAGCCGGTGCCATCACTGCGCTAACCCGGGCCAAGGCGTGGGAAGCAGATCTTGACCCGGAAGACTAGGCCAATGGTTGCCCAAGTGTAAAGGAGGACGGGTCTCCCTTCAGTGATGAAGACTTCACGGCCATAGCAAGAGAAATGCACCCTCTGGCAAGCAAACTGGCTGAAGACATAGACCTATCTCATTACAAGGCGGCTTACAATCCTGATAACAAGAAGGTGAAGGCACCGGTTCATGACTCCCAAGAGCTTATTCCGCCAATCTATAAGCATACCTTTGCCCCTGATATTGACCCATCAACAATTATTGATGACGAAGTTGTATTCAAAGCTTTGACCGGGGTCAATTGGGCCACCCCTAACTTCCAGCCAATGGGTGAAAAGGAAGGAGATGAACCGGTGCTAGATGACCCAGAACCCTCTACCTGCCAAGGTCAAGACCAGTAATCCAAAGGTCGGCTTAACATCTGCCAGTTGAAATACTTCATCAAAACACTTATTCTTTTGGGCCATCTGATGCCTTGTAATACGCTAGTTTGAAAACAATGATCTGCCATGCCATCGCGCGTGTTGATTTGCATAACACTTATGAGCCATTTTGATCTTATTTGACGATCCACTGTTCATTCTCATAATCATTATCAACATTGCTAATCATGTTGTTGTAAACCCTGGATACAAAAAGAGCACAAGTGCCTTGGCGGTTTACACCAAGGCGGGTCATAATGCCTCATAAAAAACCACTAGTGACTGCATCATCCACAACCAGGGCCGGTTTATCAAAACCTCATATAATTCATAACAAAATAAATATCATACCTATGATACTTATGTATATTGCCGGCTTACCATGCCACATGCAGTAAGGGTATCAGCCCAGACTCAGAGCGCAGCACCCTATGCAATTTACTCATACTGCCAGCTTACAACGCCATAAACAGCAACGGGTAACATCCCAAAAATTGTTAAGAGTACAGACCTCCAAACATATGATCATCATACACTGGCGACTTAACGTCCAAAGCCAGGCTGGTTTAGCAAAACACCGGATTTTTCAAATATGAATCGTAATGATCAAGCAACATGACCTGAATCAATCTTCAACCATATATCAATATGGCACAAACAAAAATTAAAATAGATTCAAAAGCAAAAAAACAAGGCATTCAAAGGTTGCCAAGCCTCGACATCAAGTGCTATTCAAGGGTTGCACAGCCACTGAGTTACTCCTTAATTCAAACCTGTAAGCCGGGCCTCACGTGACCAATCGCCGTTTTAACTTTGACAAGTTCAGGGTATTTATAAGATTGACTGTCAAGAGTACGGCGAGTCATTCCAGGATTACCTGGTTGGAGTGGCAAGCTTACAAAGGCAGGATAACCCAGATTTTTGGTGAATATACCTGGCGTCCAAGACTATTACGTGCGACAACAAATCTCTATTCAATTAACAAGGAGCCCCCAAGTAATATTTTGATCCAGGCGTACAAGCCGGACCAGTAGGGTAATCATAGCTATGCTCAATGAGCAGGAAGCCCCCAAGTGACCTTATGTAGTAACAATAAAGACTCAGATTCTCAGAAATGAAACGACAGAGGCCCTGAATCATTAGGGATGCCAACTTTATTATACTAATCATAATATATACATTGGTAAAAGTATGTACATCACAAGAGCTGGTGGCTCAGGTGTAATAAGGCCGAAGATGAGCAATATTCCACGGCCGGTGTCTCCTCCTCCGACGTGCGTGAGTCCTTGTGGTCTCGAACATCGATAAGGTAGTATGACGCATTTTTCAGATTTTTGTTGACCATAAAAGGTCCTTCCCAAGGTGGGGATAACTTGTGCATGTCAGTTTGATACTGGATGAGCCGAAGCACCAAATATCCTTCTTGAATGGTCCTGGTTTTAACCCGGCGGCTGTGATAATGATGTAGATCTTGCTGGTAAATCACTGAATGAGCCGCCGCAAGGTCACGCTCTTCATCCAAAAGGTCGATAGCATCCTGACGTGCTTTCTCATTATCAGCTTCAACATAAGCCGCCACAAGGGGCGAGTCGTGACGCATGTCACTAGGGAGAATCGCCTCTGCTCCGTAAACCATGAAGAAAGGCGTGTAACCCGTAGATCTGTTGGGGGTGGTATTGATACTCCAAAGCACTAAGGGCAATTCTTCCACCCAACAACCCGGCGTCCTCTGCAACGAGGCCATAAACCGGGGCTTGATACCTCTCAAGATTTCCTGATTGGCTCTTTCAGCTTGTCCATTAGAGTGGGGGTGAGCCACCGACGATACATCAAGCCGGATATGCTCTTGTTGACAGAATTCTCTCATTGCACCCTTAGACAGATTAGTACCATTATTAGTGATGATACTATGAGGGTATCCAAAACAAAAGATCACCTTTTTGATGAACTGAACCGATGTTGCTGCATCGTATTTGCTGACCGGCTCAGCTTCAACCCACTTTGTAAACTTGTCAACAGCTACCAGCAGATGAGTATTTTTGTCCTCGGACCTTTTAAAAGGCCCAACCATATCCAGCCCCTAGACTGCAAACAACAAAGTAATTGGAATCAATGTTTTCAAAAAAAACTAATTGGAATCATCCTCTACCCTTGAGCCGGCACATGATCTCGTCTTGAAAATTTCTGACAACCATCACATTTGCTGACTAAATCTTCCGCATCAGCATGAGCCATCAGCCAATAAAACCCATGGTAGAAAGCTTTAGCAACTAGGGATTTAGAGCTGGGGCCACAATCTCCTTCATGAATCTCCCTTAGAATTTCATGGCCCTCCTCAGGAGAAATACATCGTTGAAACGCCCTTGTAACACTGCATCTGTGTAGCTCACCATTTACAGTATACATTGATTTAAACCTGCGGGTTATTTGCCTGGCCAAGGTTTCATCTTCAATTAACTCGCCCCGGGTCATATAAGACAAATATGGAACAGTCCAATCACGAGTAATATGGAGAGACACCACCAATTGTGCCTCCAGGTCAGGAATTGCAAGATCCTCCTTCGTAGGCTATTTAACTGATGGGTTATGCAAAACAATGAGGAAAACATTAGGGGGTACCGGCTTACGCTAAGATCCCAGCCGGTTTAAAGCATCAGCAGCTTCATTTTTCCCGCGATCAACATGCTCCACTTCATAACCTTTGAAATGATCAGGAATAGTATCAACCCCTCGGCGATAAGCCGCCATGAGTGGATCCTCTGAATCCCAAGTTCCTGACACCTGCTGGGCCACTAAATCTGAGTCGCCAAAACACCACATCCCACTTAGATTCATCTCTTTTGCCATCAAAATACCATGGAGTAAGCCTTCATACTCAGCTGCATTGTTAGTACAAGGGAACATCAACCTTAAAACATAACAAAATTTATCACCTCGTGGGGAAGTCAATATAACTCCAGCCCCCAAGCCTTCCAATTGCCTGGATCCATCAAAATGAATAGTCCAATATGTGTTATCCGGCTTATCCTTAGGCATCCGCAGTTCTGTCCAATCATTAATGAAGTCCATAACTGCTTGCGACTTTATAGCCGCCCGAGGCATATACTTCAAGCCATGGGGTCCAAGCTCAATGGCCCACTTAGCTACTCGACCTGTGGCTTCTCTGTTTTGAATATTATCCCCCAAGGGAGCAGAACTAACCACAGTGATGGGATGACCAAGGAAATATTGCTTCAATTTGCGGCTAGCCATGAACATGCCGTACACCAACTTCTGCCAATGTGGGTATCTCTGCTTAGACTCAATGAGCACCTCACTGACGTAATAAACCGGCCTTTGAATAGGATACTCCTTGCCTGACTCCTTCCTTTCAACCACAAATGCCACACTGACAGCCCTGTTGTTTGCAGCCACATATAAAAGCAAGGGCTCCTTCTCAATAGGAGCTGCAAGAACCGGCAGCTCAGCCAGTTGTGTTTTAAGCGCCTCAAACGCCTCATTACCAGCATCACTCCAGACAAAGTCATCTATCTTCTTCATCATTTGATACAAAGGGATAGCCTTCTCTACCAGGCGGCTTATAAACCGGCTCAAAGCCACAATACGACCCGCCAAACGTTGGACGTCATTGATACACGCCGTCTTAGCCAAGGAAGTGATAGCCTTGATTTTCTCCGGGTTAGCTTTAGTTCCTCTCTCCGAAACCAGGAAACCCAATAGCTTGCCTGCTAGCATGCCAAAGACATAGTTGGCCGAGTGTAGGAGTAAATGACCACGGGTAGCCTAGCCGATCAAGCCTTCGAGCACTCAAGACGCGGGGCCGCCTTCCCCTGGCCGGCTACTCCACAAGCCGACTACCGGAAGGCGGCCCGGCCCTAGAATCCTCCTAAAGAAAGCCGCAGGAGGGCCGACTCCAGAAAGCTGGCCACAACACAACCGACTCCAAGAAGCCGGCCCCCAACAGGCGGCCCAGATCGAGCCCTCAAAGTTTGCACCAACCTAATAGCGATGGGAAGGGGCGTGGAAACAGTGAAACATGCCACCCTCGAATCCTGGAATGAGCATGGCTATAGTACGCTGTACGGGGCAGCCATGACCCGTCCGGCGTGGCACTGTTGCCATGCTGACCATGACGTCACCCACGGCAAGCTGTCAGTACGGCCCGCAGGCGGCGGGCCCCTCCGGTCAAAGAGACACCCAAAGGCGGCCCCGTTTCCCCTAGTCGGCCAGGACGCAGCCGGCTCTCCCCAGCCGGCTCGCTTCCTCCCTCGAAGAGTGTGCACCATTAAGGAGACAAGACGAGGTAAGGCTACACTGAGCGCCCGCAAGGCGGCGGCACTGTAGCCATGCTTACCTCGACAAAGCCCTCGTCATCAAGGGTGATGCAACAGTAGCCAGCCCCCGACAAGACCCCCAAGCGGTGGGGCCTACCTGTCTACCAGGAAGCCGGCAGTCGGCGGGACCCACCAGTCGGTGGGCCCCAGCGGTCGGCGGAGAAGCCGGCGAACGTAGACGCTGACAGCTGGGCCCGCACCCAGCCGGATTACCATTGTACCCCTGGGGGGTAGGCCTATATAAACCCCCCAGGGCACCCATGCAAAGGGTGGGACTTTGATAGTTTTAGACACTACTTTGAGAGGAGAAGACAGCTAGCCTTGCCCCTTCTTCCTCCTCTCGCCAAATAGCTCAAGGAGACTCTTGTAGCTACTTGTTGATCTAGTAATCATGCGGAGACCCCGCAGAGCAGGACTAGGGGTGTTATCTCCATGGAGAGCCTCGAGCCTGGGTAAGATTCGCCGACGTGCATGTCTTCGCCTTATCCCATTTCCAGGCACCGGCGATGTCTTATTGGCTCCCATAATGATAAGCCATCCGTTGGCATATGTCACACCTACCACCCGACATTTGGCGCCCACCATGGGGCCAGGTGCACCGTCGTCCGGAGACCTGTTCTGGATGGGAACCCTCTTCCTCCCCCGCAAGTGTAGCCAGCCCGGCATGCCCGATGGCGCTTGCCTTGACGTGCTGCAAGGCGTCGACGACACCTCCGCGGCGAGCTGCCTCACCGATCTTCTTGGCGAGGCTCGCATCTCTGATGAGCCCGCGTCCGACACGGGCACCGGCTGTCTCAAGAGCCTTCTGGTCAGCCTCCTCGACCAACTCCATGTCTCCGGCGAGCCCGCTGTGGATTTGGAGTCAGTTGGCTCCACCGATCTCATGCTTGTCGACTCCGACACCGCATCGCTCGACGCTTTCCCCACCAACGTGGTGGTCTACGACGATCCTCTCCCTCGAGCCGACAGTGGCGGCAACACCGTCACTGAGGTACTGGTCATCAGCCACGGAGTCGCCTCTGGCGAGAACACCCACGATGCCCTGCAAGCGGCGCTGCACGACTTGTCCGCCCCCATCCCAGCCGACACCGACGCCGAGGCGCTGGAGGCACGCCGCCTTGACCTCATCGCGGAGGTCCAGAAGCTAGCCACCATGAGACGCCTCACCAGCGCAAAGTCGACCGCGCCGCCTTTGGCACGCCGCCTCCCGACGGGCCAAGCCGGGTCGGCGTCATCCAGAAACGCGACACGGCCATCGCTGACATGCTGGGCGCAGAACGCCCAGTCTACGCCACGCCTCCAGAGAACCTACGCGCCGCCCAGTCGGTCGTAGACGAGATGAACGGAGTAGGGGCTGACGAGCTCCCCTACATGACCAGGTGAATGCAGCAGCTGATCGACGTGGCTGCGAAGCGGCACGAAGCCGACGTCCGCGCCAAAAGCCCTCCCCCATGCCGAGAACACGGCGCAACATCACGAACACCAACTGCGGGCGGAGCCAGCACAAGGCAGGAAAAGGAGCCTGCTGCTAGTCTGTCACGCCCAATATGCGACCCTATCCAAAAGGAACTCGAAGGTCCCACCAAGGATAGACCCGCATATTGAAACGCTTTTGCAACGTGGATATCATTACATCAACATTACATAATAGATGGGGATATATACAAGAGGCATACAATGCCACACGAATACAACATCACAATACATAAGATCAACATCCGACTACGGATGAAACACAAACAGAAACTCAAACGACATCCACCCTGCTAGCCCAGGCTGCCAACCTGGAACCTATCCCCTGATCGAAGAAGAAGCAGAAGAAGAACTCCCAAACAAGCAAACATCACTCTCGCGTCATGATCATCACATAACCTGTACCTGCAACTGTTGTTGTAGTAATCTGTGAGCCACGAGGACTCAGCAATCCCATTACCATGGGTATCAAGACTAGCAAAGCTTAATGGGAAAGGAAGGGGTAAAGTGGTGAGGCTGCAGCAGTGACTAAGCATATATGGTGGCTAACATACGCAAATAAGAGCGAGAAGAGAGCAAGCAGAACGGTCGTGAAGCTAGCAATGATCAAGAAGTGATCCTGAACTCCTACTTACGTCAAACATAACCTAGAAATCGTGTTCACTTCCCGGACTCCATCGAGAAGAGACCATCACGGCTACACACACGGTTGATGCGTTTTAATTTGGATCTGGTGTCAAGTTATCTACAACCGACATTAACAAATTCCCATCTGCCTATAACCGCAGGCACGGCTTTCGAAAGATTATACCCTGCAGGGGTGTCCCAACTTAGCCCATGATAAGCTCTCGCGATCAACGAAGGATATACCTTCTCCCAGGAAGACCCGATCAGACTCGGAATCCCGGTTTACAAGACATTTCGACAATGGTAAAACAAGACCAGCAAAGCCGCCCGGATGTGCCAACAAATCCCGATAGGAGCTGCACATATCTCGTTCTCAGGGCACACCGGATTGTCCAAACTTCCAGTAGGCCAGCCCAGAGTTGCCCCTGGTGGCCACCGGTGGCTGACAGGTTGGACCAACACTCACGACGAGCACTAGCCCGGGGGGGGGATAATATAAAGATGACCATCGAGAGCGCGACTCCCAAGGGAAAAAAGGGCTAGGTGAGGCAAATGGTGTAACACCCCGGATACAACTTTCCATATTCGTAACTCCGACTCTTGCCTTTTCCGGAGATGTGATTTATTATTTCCTCCGTGGTTGGGTTTTTGTCTGTTGTTTTGCATTTTGTTCTTGTTATGCATCTCGTCTCATAGCATCATGCGCATTGCATCGGCATCGTTTTCATAAAACTTGCATCCGTTGGGGTTCCGCCGGTTCTCTCCGTTGTCCGTTCTGAGCCCGACCACACTCGCACGCGCCCGCGGCACCTCCGAAATATTATTTTATAAGTGGCATAAAGATGTTCTCGGAATGGGTTGCAACTTGTCGTGCGGTCTTATTATAGTGTAGACAGAGCGCCTGCCAAGTTTCATCGCATTCAGAGTCCATTTGATAGCCCAACCGTTAAATATAGCGGTACCGTTGTCGGTACCTTCGTCGGATGTTTCGGTCTTCGAAACCTGCCGCTGGGCCTCTCTCTCTCTTCTCTCCACTCAGCCCAACCTCTCTTCACAGCCCACCTAGGCCTGCCAACCCCCCCCCCCCTCGCGATCAGATCC
>NC_041393.1:384798206-384804884 GCF_002162155.2 Triticum dicoccoides | reverse complement strand
GATCTGCCCGACGCCGGCAACCGCTGCCGCCTCCCGCCGGCGAGCACCCTCGCCGGAGCACCCGTGCCGCCCTGCCAGGCCAACGCCGCCCGCCCCTTCTCCTCCTTCCCTCTCCTTCCCTCTCCCTCACCGGCTCGCTCTCTCTCCCTCTTTCCAGGAAGCGCCGCCACCCACGGAGCCGCCGCCGGAGTGCTGCGCCTCCCGGAGCTCCGCCCACCGTCGCCGTTGCCCGGATCCGGCGCCGGCCGACCGGATCCGCCTGTTCCCGCAACCCTGGCCTCCTCCTAGCCTCCCCGCCGGCCAGCGCAGCCGCCGCCCTGCGCCATGGCCGCACCGGCATGCGTGCTCTCATGTGCGTGCGAGCACATGCACTGCCACCGCGTGTGGGCTGCACGTGCCCCCCCCCCCGCTGGCCCATCTCCTCCGGCCTACCTTGGCCTCTCCTCCGATTGGGCCGAGCCCATGGGTGAGCAGCACCCAGCCCCTCTTCTGTGCATGTTGGGCCAGTTAGTTTCGGCCCATGTATTTTTTTCCATACGCTGCGAATTTAGCTAATTTCCAGAGACTCCAGTTTTACAGATTACCCCTCCATGTTCATGCATATAATAACTAATAAACCGTGCATTGGATTAAAATAATTTATATATGTAAAATGCTCAGAAAATTGTGGAGATTAATAATATGTCATTTTCATCCCATGTTAAAATGTTTAAAATGTTGTTTGTGTTAATTTGCTTATATGCCATGTTAAAATGCTTTAATTCATAACTAAATAACCGTAGCTCGGAATTAAATGTTCTTTATATGTAAATGGGGTGGAAAAATGCCTAGATTAACATGGTGCACTTTATTTTCCTGTTTAACAACTCTAAAATTATGTAATATGCAGAACAGTACCGAATCTAAAATTTTCATATGGGGATTTTCCGGAATTATTGTTTGTTGTTTCCGGCCTCATTTAAAATTGCCTAGATAGGTAGTTTGGTTATACTTCACCCCCTTGCCATGTTTAATAACATTTAATATTGTTGGGTACATAACCGAGATCAAACTAAATAATTGCATGTGGTGTTTTGTCAATATGCAACTCGTTGCATATTGAGCTCCACTTAATTTGTAGTGATGTTTGTTGCACTTTGCCATGCCATGCCTTATTAAACCGGACATGCATCATACTGGGTTGTGCATCGTGCCATGTCTATGTGATGGTTGTTTACCATGTTGTTTGTTTCTTTCCGGTGTTGCTTCTTAGTTCCGGTAATGTTGCGTTCGTGAGGATTCGTTCGACTACGTCCGTTCGTCTACTTCTTGGACTCGCTCTTCTTCCTTGCGGGATTTCAGGCAAGATGGCCGCTACCCTGGATCTCACTACTATCATTGCTATGCTAGTTGCTCCGTTCTATCGCTATGCTGCGTTACCTATCTTTTGCTCAACAAGCCTCCCATATTGCCATGAACCTCTAACCTTTGACAGCTTTCCTATGCAAACCGTTGTTTGGCTATGTTACCGCTTTGCTCATCCCCTCTTATAGCGTTGCTAGTTGCAGGTGAAGTTGAAGATTGCTCCATGGTGGATAGGATTTTGGTTGGGATATCACAATATCTCTTATATTATTAATGCATCTATATACTTGGTAAAGGGTGGAAGGCTCGGCCTTATGCCTGGTGTTTTGTTCCACTCTTGCCGCCCTAGTTTCCGTCATACCGGTGTTATGTTCCCGGATTTTGCGTTCCTTACGCGGTCGGGTCATTTATGGGACCCCCTTGACAATTCGCTTTGAATAAAACTCCTCCAGCAAGGCCCAACCTTGGTTTTACCATTTGCCTCACCACCACCTACTTTTCCCTTGGGAGTCGCTCTCTCCAGGGCCATCTTTATTTTAGCCCCCCCGGGCCAGTGCTTGTCTAAGTGTTGGTCCGAACCGAGTAGACTGCGGGGCCACCTCAGGGCAACTCTAGGGATGGTTTTACTCGTAGGATGTCTCATCCGGTGTTGCCCTGAGAACGAGATATGTGCAGCTCCTATCGGGATTGTCAGTGCATCGGGCGGCTTTGCTGGTCTTGTTTTACCATTGTCGAAATGTCTTGTAAATCGGGATTCCGAGTCTGGTTGGGTCTTCCTGGGAGAAGGTCTATTCCTTTGTTGATCGCGAGAGCTTGTCATGGGCTAAGTTGGGACACCCCTGCAGGGTATAATCTTTCGAAAGCCGTGCTTGCGGTTATAGCGCAGATGGGAATTTGTTAATGTCCGGTTGTAGATAACTTGACACTAGATCCGAATTAAAACGCATCAACCGCGTGTGTAGCCGTGATGGTCTCTTCTCAGCGGAGTCCGGGAAGTGAACACGGTTTCTGGGTTATGTTTGACGTAAGTAGGAGTTCAGGATCACTTCTTGATCATTGCTAGATTCACGACCGTTTTGCTTGCTCTCTTCTCGCTCTTATTTGCGTATGTTATCCACCATATATGCTTAGTCGCTGCTGCAGCCTCACCACTTTACCCCTTCCTTTCCCTTTAAGCTTTGCTAGTCTTGATACCCATGGTAATGGGATTGTTGAGTCCTCGTGGCTCACAGATTACTACAACAACAGTTGCAGGTACAAGTTATCCGATGATCATGACGCGAGAGCGATGCTTGCTTGCGTTGAGTTCTTCTTCTGCTTCTTCTTTGATCAGGGGATAGGTTCCAGGTCGGCCTCCTGGGCTAGCAGGGTGGATGTCGTTTGAGTTTCTGTTTGTGTTTCATCCGTAGTCGAATGATGCTCTGATGTATTGTGATGTTGTATTTGTGTGGCATTGTATGCCTCTTGTATGTATCCCCATCTATTATGTAATGTTGATGTAATGATATCCACCTTGCAAAAGCGTTTCAATATGCGGGTCTATCCTTAGTGGGACCTTCGAGTTCCTTTTGGATAGGGTCGCATATTGGGCGTGACAAGTTGGTATCAGAGCCTCGACCGACCATAGGAGCCCCCTTGATTGTTGGTCGTTGTTGAGTCTAGAAGAAAACTATTTTGAGTCTTAGGATTATATATATCGGAGAGTAGGAATTCTTTTTACTCCTTAGCCTCCTTCGTCGCTCTGGTGAGGACTCTTGACGTAGATGTTTTGACTTTCCTCTCCTCAAATTTCACTCAAAAATTTTTAGGATCACGCGGGTATCTTGGAATCGTTTCGATGGTTTTGTGACGAGAGCATTGTTCTTGGTGCCTCTTGACATTTATTGGTTGTGGCAGTGTCCCGGGGAGTTGAGCTCTGAGGTGTTGTCGTCACAATTTTATCGTTGCAGTTCTGGAATACCTGAGTTTTGCCGACATCGAAAATCTCTTTTATGCAGTTGTTGGTGAGATAACCTCGATAACCCAGTACTGGGGCGAGCTCGAGAGTATTGCCATAACTCGTATAACGGATGCTTTTCGAAGGTTGAGGTACACGATTTCCGAAGGTTTCTTGGTTATGTGTTGACGGATGGATACAGCTGGATGTAGGTATTGTTAGTTTGGGTGAGATATATTGCTCCCCCTGTATCCCCAACACCAGATTGCATAACCAGAAAGTTTCGGGAGTTTTATAGGTGGGAATTCAAGTAGCTCCTAGAATATCTTTTCGATAGATGCATGATATGAGATTGGGGTTTGACGTCTAGTGGTCCGCCTTTCCACGGTCGTTTTTACAGTGGTCTCGTTGTGTCTTAAAGAACCCTTGGCTATGCTGGTTCGGGGACACTTCGTATGTCATGTGCACTTCCTTGTACATGATGGTGCTGTACAATCGAGCCCGTGTGGGCCCCACCACGGAAACTTCGGATGAAATCTCTATCATATGTTTGTTCCGGCTTATTCTGCAAGCCAAATCCTTTGTTTTGTTTTATTTGTGGTATTCGAGTTGCTTCGAAGTCAACTGTTGAATCCATACCTTTCCTAAACGGTGTTCTCATATTGCTATGTGAATACCAATCCTTTTGATCACTGAGGTTGTCATGTCAATTCTTTCCAACCGGTGTGCTTCTTTTCAAGTGGATCCGATCATTTCAACATTCGCAAGATCATCTCTCAGTTTCCCAATGTTGTTCGTTTCATCCGTACCCAAGTTGCCTTCGAGTTCCTTTTGGATAGGGTCGCATATTGGGCGTGACAAATGGTAAAACCAATGTTGGGCCTTGCTGGAGGAGTTTTATTCAAAGCAAACTGTCAAGGGGGTCCCAAAAATCACCCAACCGCGTAAGGAACGCGAAATCCAGGAACATAACACCGGTATGACGGAAACTAGGGCAGCAAGAGTGGAACAAAACACCAGGCATAAGGCCGAGTCTTCCACCCTTTACCAAGTATATAGATGCATTAATAATATAAGAGATATTGTGATATCCCAACCAAAATCCTGTCCACCATGGAGCAATCTTCAACTTCACCTGCGACTAGCAATGCTATAAGAGGGGCTGACCAAAAGCGGTAACATAGCCAAGCAATGGTTTGCATAGGAAAGGTGTCAAAGGTTAGAGGTTCATGGAAATTTGGGATGGCTTGAAGAACATGTGATAGGTAACGCAGCATAGCGATAGAACGAAGCAACTAGCATAGCAATGATAGTAGTGAGATCCAGGGTAGCGGTCATCTTGCCTGAAATCCCGCAAGGAAGAAGAACGAGTCCATGAAGAAGATGAAGCCACGAAGACGAACCAAGCGTAGATGAACGAATCCTCACGATCGCAACAAAAACAGGAACTATCGAAAAGAAGCACACAACATGGTAAACACACCACACATATACAAGACATGATGCACAACCAAGCATGATGCATGACAAGACTACATGAAGCTGCTCATGGCAAGAGATGATGCAAACAAGAGCAACACATCAAGGCAAGTTTAAATGAGGCCGGGAACAACATATAACAATTCCGGTAAGTCCTCATATGCATATTTCGAAGTTGGTCCAGATCTGAATAAACCTTATGTTCAAGTTGTTAAACAGCAAGTTAAGATGCACCAAGATGATCTACACGAGATTCTAGTCAAGTTACATATAAAGTTTATTTAGTTCGGAGCTATGGCCTAGAAGATATGAGCAAAACAAGTTAAACATGGCATTGATGCAAAATGCATATAAACATCAAGCAAACACCTCAAAACATGGATGCAACATGATAATATGAAACTACATGCAAAATCAAGCAAGTTTCATATATAGCACACTCAAAACGGAGCAACGGTTCAACACACACACACTATACAAGATATGGCAACAATCTGTCCAAAACAACAACTAGGCATATTACAAGCACCAAAACAATATGCTACATGACCTCAACAAGAAAACAAAAGACATGGGTATGATGTACAGGTAAAGCATAACAAAACATGAACACTGAGCTATCTCCAGAAATCACTAGAACATGCTCAAACACACATGACAAGATTGCAAATAATAACAGTTCAGACTTTGCAGAAAATAACATCAGGTTGCAATGCTTAGAGCTATCAAACAACATGTTACAGGAACTTATCATGGAAAACAAAGGCATGGCATGAAACTACTAATTGCATAGATCAAATGTCCTTTAGTGACCATGAGCCAAAAAGGATCAGAAAATATGATGGCACCCACGTAAACATAGCAAGTTATATTACAGATTCAAACATGGCAGGAACAGAATTATGAAGGCATGTAGATGAGCTTGTACCACTCACTACAGAGCAATACATGGCATGGCAAGGCACCCAACAGTAATAAGACATGTTTATGAAACAAACCAAGGCAAGAACAAGTTCATAACATGCAATGATCAACTACAACAACCTTGGCAAAATTGAATAACATGTAAACAATCTGCCAGGAAACATTTTGAAGCAAAAGTAGAGCACGAAAATGACATGCTTCTACTCCATAATTTCAACCAGGGGCATGAATGGATAGAGCATAACCATATATTCAACACATCCTTACTGAAGTATCTCAAAATATGCATGGATCTCTCTGTAGCATCAAGTTTACATGGCATCAAAATAACAGCAGAACAGGGACTAAAAACAGCAACATTACGAAGCCTAGTTTGCATGCTTGTGCCAGTCACCACATTGATCACAAAAATACATGGTAAGCACCTCTGTAAAGAAGACATGGCATAGATCAAAACACATTTATACATCAACCTCATAGGATGCACACATCAATCATGGCAAAAATGACAAATGAGTAAGTTCTGTTAACAGACAACAGACAACATCATGAAGCACTCTTGCAACGAAGATTCAGCCATCAAGATGAGCTCGAATGAATATGATGCAATGTAATGAAATGATGTACTCATCGAGGCGAACAATTTGACATATTACACGCACAAAACGTAGCTACGGATGCAGAGAAACGATGCGATGAACATGGCATGATTATTACTGCAGATCTGGGGACTTAGTGGAATTTCACCTCTGGAAAAGTCAACGGGACGGAGGGATCCGGGACGGCGCGGTACAGGACGGGGACGAGGGCGTTTGGATGGCTGAGGTGGTGGATCTGGTGCACCTGACCAGATCCGGCGACGACGACGGCGCCGGCGAGCTTCTCCGCCGAGGTGGCGCACCGGCCGGCGGAGGAAGGCGGCGAGGGCGGCGGGGTTCGGCGTCCCGTGCGGCGGTGAGGAGGATCCATGGGGCCCGGGCGTGGGACGCGAGGAG
>NC_041393.1:384768020-384797770 GCF_002162155.2 Triticum dicoccoides | reverse complement strand
GGTGAGGCTTGCGGCTCGGGCGGCGCGCTGACCCGGGGCGCGCGGGAGGCGGAGCGGGCCGGGAGGGCCGAGCGCGGGCCGCTAGGGCGGGGCGGACGAGCGGCGACGGCGCGGGACTGGTGTCGGCAGCAGATTCGCGGGAGGGCGGCGGCGGACGTGTCCGGCCGGGGACGGACATGTCCGGCGCGGAGCGGAGGGGAAAGCTAGGGTTTCGTCTGCGAATTTGGACGGGGGGTGCATTTTTATAGGTAGAAGGAGCTAGGAGAGTCCAAATGAGGAGCGGTTTTCGGCCACGCGATCGTGATCGAACGACCGAGAGCATGGAGGGGAGTTTTCTGGGTTTTGGGCCACTTTGAAGGGGTGTTGGGCTGCAAAGAGAAAGGGGGGTTTCGGGCTACGCGGTTAACCGTTGGAGTATCAAACGGACTCCAAATGGCACAAAACTTGACAGGCGGTCTACCGGTGCTATACCGAGGCCACTTGGCAAGACTTGGTCCATTCCGAGAACGTTTAACACCCACTCACGAAAAGAGAGAAGAGGGGGACGCCGGAGGACATAGGAGCGTCGGATTGCAAAAGGGACAACGGGAAAAATGCTCGGATACATGAGACAAACACGTATGCAAAATGAAATGCACATGATGACATGACAATATGCAACACGCAAGCAAATGACATGGCAATGATGGCGAATAACTGGCAGACACCTGACGCATCGAATCCGGGGCATTACAACACTCCTCCACTAACAAGAGATCTCGTCCCGAGATCTTAGGACCGAGACGGAAGGGAAAAAGGGATGAGGTGAAACAAGAACTCAAGAGAAGAAGCAAAGAATCGAGAGCACTCGAGAATAAGAGAGGAACGACGAGAATGACGAGAATCGAAAGCTCACGGAATCAGATAGACTATGAAACCACTCCGGTTAGAACGAGATAAGAAACGAATAAGACTGAAAGGATTTAGGCAGCACTCCTGCTGAAAATGGAAGGAATAGAACATGAACTTCACAAGATGGAATGACACTTGAAGACATAAGCGACGCAATGCCTCCGGAAGAATTGAAAGAATCGAATGAAAAGAACTTAGAAGGAATGATTTAACAGAGTTGTTGAGAAAATCAACAACGAAAGAATAAGCTTGTTGTGGTCTTATCAAAAAAACAACTCAAAACTTGAGGTGAAATTATGACACAAGCAAATGCTTGAATATCTGGGAATAACGAAGAAATGCAAAACTCCACTTCAGAAGAAAATGAAGAATTATTTGCGCTTCGAGACGCGAGAAGAAAAGATACCTGAACTCCACCGACAAAATCTTGATGAACTCTTGAAGAATGAATTAAATCATGAAGAACCACCATTAAGAACTCCGGTGACAAAAGGATGACGAGATAGAATGAAAGAAGAAAGAATAAGATGAGCCTTGCGATGATTTAGATGGAGGTTCCGACGAAATGGCTGAGGAAAATTTGAACTTCGGAAAAGTAAAGATGAAAACACTTGGAACTAGAATTTATTCCTCAAGAACAAACTCCGAAAGAAGGGATTAATCACTTTGAGGAAATAAGAATAAGATTTATTGTATGCTTATCCTTCATCAAATTAAATTGATGACAAGCAATGGATTTTTGCATACTACTTATTCTTCTTGAAAAGGATTGAGAAGGGATAGCACAGAACTTGAGAAAGTCTTCATGAACCACCGGTAGGATTGGAAAGAACGAATGAATTAATATGGCAATCAAAGAAAAAGAATCTTGAACGAACCACCGTAAGAATTCGGAGATGACTGACGAAACAGGATGAATCACCGGGAAGAATTAGAGAAGCACGAAGATACTTGAGGGAATTAAAATGCAAGAGAACAAAGAGATCATGAGCTGATTAAAGAACACTTGAATGAAGCACCGGGATAATTGGATAACGGTAGCTGAAATGTGAGGACGAAGAATTCTTCTGGAATGATGGCCTCTGGTGAAAAGAAACAGAAATCAACTTCCGACAAACAGGGTAATTCGCGAGGATAACATGAAGCTAGAACCACGAAACTTCGGGAGGACTGACAAGGTTTAGAGGAAAAACTCTTCTTCGGTCTTCAAATGACGACGAGAAGCACCACCAAAATTACTGAGATACTCCGAAGAATGTAAAAGGGGAAGGGTTGAAGCAACAATGAAATGATTAAGAAACGATCTTGGAAAGGCATCTGATTGATGAAATCCATTCTTACGTCAGACTCCGAAAAGAATTGAGAATAAGTCCGAGGGAATTAGAAGAGTCAGGTAAGATCCTGGGAAAAGACCTGTGGGTTAGGGCCCACTGAAGAGATAACACTGTTTGAAAGGGATGTCGAACAGATAGATGAAGCACCAGAACAATTGAAATATTTGAATGAGGTGATAACCTTGAATTAATTCAAACACAGTGAATCTCCTGAGATGTCTTCTAAACTCCGGAATGATTGAATGGCGAGAGGCAAACGAGCAGGGAAAACACTTAAGCCGAGGGAAAGAATGTAATCACTACCGAAGAACTTGCATTGAATCCACCGGAAAAGAAAAAGAGAAGAAGAATGTCCACCGAGACGAGATTTCACCGGTTGAAATGATTTACGAAAGACTAAAGAGGCTCTGCACAAATGAGATAGATGGTCGAGAGAGAGACAGACTCCGGGAAGAAAAGGGTGGGAGGGCAGGAAAACAAAGGCAACTTGGAAGGGGAAATCGACGAATATCTTGAATAGAGAACACCGGTTGAAATCATTGAGGAAAGAAAGCAAAGACTTCACACGAGTAGGATGGTTACTCGATTACGGACTCCGGTTCCGAGAAGAAAAAGGGGTGGATGGGTGGGAAAAAAACAACTGAGGATTGAACTCAATGATGAAGAGGCTCGAGTCAACTTGATGAGAAATGCACCGGATGAAAAGAGCTGAGAACCAACGATCGAAAGAACTAACTGCGTGAACCTAAAGAAAAATTTGAAGGGGAAGAGGAGTAATTCAAAACACCTACGTCAAGATTCCTTACCAGAGCGACGAAGGGGCAGAGGAGTAAAAAGAATTCCTACTCTCCGATATAACTAGACTCCGAAAACAGTTTTCTTCTAGACTCAACAACGGCCAAACTACATGATCAATCAAGGGGCTCCTAAGGTCGGTCGAGGCTCTAATACCAACTTGTCACGCCCAATATGCGACCCTATCCAAAAGGAACTCGAAGGTCCCACCAAGGATAGACCCGCATATTGAAACGCTTTTGCAAGGTGGATATCATTACATCAACATTACATAATAGATGGGGATACATACAAGAGGCATACAATGCCACGCGAATACAACATCACAATACATAAGATCAACATCCGACTATGGATGAAACACAAACAGAAACTCAAATGACATCCACCCTGCTAGCCCAGGCTGCCGACCTGGAACCTATCCCCTTATCGAAGAAGAAGCAGAAGAAGAACTCCCAAACAAGCAAACATCGCTCTCGCATCATGATCATCACATAACCTGTACCTGCAACTGTTGTTGTAGTAATCTGTGAGCCACGAGGACTCAGCAATCCCATTACCATGGGTATCAAGACTAGCAAAGCTTAAAGGGAAAGGAAGGGGTAAAGTGGTGAGGCTGCAGCAGCGACTAAGCATATATGGTGGCTAACATACGCATATAAGAGCGAGAAGAGAGCAAGCAGAACGGTCGTGAAGCTAGCAATGATCAAGAAGTGATCCTGAACTCCTACTTACGTCAAACATAACCCAGAAACCGTGTTCACTTCCCGGACTCCACCGAGAAGAGATCATCACGGCTACACACACGGTTGATGCATTTTAATTCAGATCTGGTGTCAAGTTATCTACAACCGGACATTAACAAATTCCCATCTGCCTATAACCGCAGGCACGGCATTCGAAAGATTATACCCTGCAGGGGTGTCCCAACTTAGCCAATGATAAGCTCTCGCGATCAACGAAGGATATACCTTCTCCCAGGAAGACCAGATCAGACTCGGAATCCCGGTTTACAAGACATTTCGACAATGGTAAAACAAGACCAGCAAAGCCGCCCGGATGTGCCGACAAATCCCGATAGGAGCTGCACATATCTCGTTCTCAGGGCACACCGGATTGTCCAAACTTCCGGTAGGCCAGCCCAGAGTTGCCCCTGGTGGCCACCGGCGGCTGACAGGTTGGACCAACACTCACGACGAGCACTGGCCCGGGGGGGATAATATAAAGATGACCCTCGAGAGCGCGACTCCCAAGTGAAAAAAGGGCTAGGTGAGGCAAATGGTAAAACCAATGTTGGGCCTTGCTGGAGGAGTTTTATTCAAAGCGAACTGTCAAGGGGGTCCCATAAATCACCCAACCGCATAAGGAATGCAAAATCCGGGAACATAACACCAGTATGACGGAAACTAGGGCGGCAAGAGTGGAACAAAACACCAGGCATAAGGCCGAGTCTTCCACCCTTTACCAAGTATATAGATGCATTAATAATATAAGAGATATTGTGATATCCCAACCAAAATCATGTCCACCATGGAGCAATCTTCAACTTCACCTGCGACTAGCAACGCTATAAGTGGGTCTGAGCAAAAGCGGTAACATAGCCAAGCAATGGTTTGCATAGGAAAGGTGTCAAAGGTTAGAGGTTCATGACAATTTGGGATGGCTTGAAGAACATGTGATAGGTAACGCAGCATAGCGATAGAACGAAGCAACTAGCATAGCAATGATAGTAGTGAGATCCAGGGTAGTGGTCATCTTGCCTGAAATCCTGCAAGGAAGAAGAACGAGTCCATGAAGAAGATGAAGCCACGAAGACGAACCAAGCGTAGACGAATGAATCCTCACGATCGCAACGAAAACAGGAACTATCGAAAAGAAGCACACAACATGGTAAACACACCACACATATACAAGACATGATGCACAACCAAGCATGATGCATGACAAGACTACATGAAGCTACTCATGGCAAGATATGATGCAAACAAGAGCAACACATCAAGGCAAGTTTAAATGAGGCCGGGAACAACATATAACAATTCCGGTAAGTCCTCATATGCATATTTCGAAGTTGGTCCAGATCTGAATAAACCTTATGTTCAAGTTGTTAAACAGCAAGTTAAGATGCACCAAGATGATCTACACGAGATTCTAGTCAAGTTACATATAAAGTTCATTTAGTTCGGAGCTACGACCTAGAAGATATGAGCAAAACAAGTTAAACATGGCATTGATGCAAAATGCATATAAACATCAAGCAAACACCTCAAAACATGGATGCAACATGATAATATGAAACTACATGCAAAATCAAGCAAGTTTCATATATAGCACACTCAAAACGGAGCAACGGTTCAACACACACACACTATACAAGATATGGCAACAATCTATCCAAAACAGCAACTAGGCATATTGCAAGCACCAAAACAATATGCTACAGGACCTCAACAAGAAAACAAAAGACATGGGCATGATGTACAGGTAAAGCATAACAAAAAATGAACACTGAGCTATCTCCAGAAATCACTAGAACATGCTCAAACACACATGACAAGATTGCAAATAATAACAGTTCAGACTTTGCAGAAAATAACATCAGGTTGCAATGTTTAGAGCTATCAAACAACATGTTACAGGAAATTATCATGGCAAACAAAGGCATGGCATGAAACTACTAATTGCATAGATCAAATGTCCTTTAGTGACCATGAGCCAAAAAGGATCAGAAAATATGATGGCACCCACGTAAACATAGCAAGTTATATTACAAATTCAAACATGGCAGGAACAGAATTATGAAAGCATGTAGATGAGCTTGTACCACTCACTACAGAGCAATACATGGCATGGCAAGGCACCCAAAAGTAAGAAGACATGTTTATGAAACAAACCAAGGAAAGAACAAGTTCATAGCATGCAAGGATCAACTACAACAACCTTGGCAATATTGAATAACATGTAAACAATCTGCCAGGAAACATTTTGAAGCAAAAGTAGAGCACTAAAATGACATGCTAGTCTACTCCATAATTTCAACCAGGGGCATGAATGGATAGAGCATAACCATATGTTCAAAACATCCTTACTTAAGTATCTCAAAAATATGCATGGATCTCTCTGTAGCATCAAGTTTACATGGCATCAAAATAACAGCAGAACAGGGACTAAAAACAGCAACATTACGAAGCCTAGTTTGCATGCTTGTGCTAGTCACCACATTGATCACAAAAATACATGGTAAGCACCTCTGTAAAGAAGACATGGCATAGATCAAAACACATTTAGACATCAACCTCATAGGATGCACACATCAATCATGGCAAAAATGACAAATGAGTAAGTTTTGTTAACAGACAGCAGACAACATCGCAAAGCACTCTTGCAACGATGATTCAGGCATCAAGATGAGCTCAAATGAATATGACGCAATGGAATGGAATGATGTACTCATCGAGGCGAACAATTTGACATATTACACATGCAAAACGGAGCTACGGATGCAGGGATATGATGCGATGAATATGGCATGATTATTACTATAGATCTGGGGACTTGGTGGAATTTCACCTCCGGAAAAGTCAACGGGACGGAGGGATCCGGGCCGGCGCGGTACAGGACGGGGACGAGGGCGTTTGGATGGCTGAGGTGGTGGATCTGGTTCACCTGACCAGATCCGGCGACGACGACGACGCCGGCGAGCTTCTCCGGCGAGGTGGCGCACCGGCCGACGGAGGAAGGCGGCGAGGGCGGCGGGGTTCGGCGTCCCGTGCAGCGGCGAGGAGGATCCACGGGGCCCGGGCGCGGGACGCGAGGAGGCGGCGGCCAGCGAGGGGCTCCGGGCGGCCCGACGAGCGGGAGGCCGCGGGGCGGCGCCGGCGAGTCGGGACGGAGGTGGAGGCGGAGGCCGGCGACGAGGCCTGCCGCTCGGGCGGCGCGCTGACCCGAGGCGCGCGGGAGGCGGAGCGGGCCGGGAGGGCCGAGCGTGGGCCGCGACGGGCCGCTAGGGCGGGGCGGACGAGCGGCGACGGCGCGGGATAGGTGTCGGCAGCGGATTCGCGGGAGGGCGGCGGCGGACGTGTCCGGCCGGGGACGGACATGTCCGGCGCGGCGCGGATGGGAAAGCTAGGGTTTCGTCTACGAATTTGGACGGGGGATGCATTTTTATAGGTAGAAGGAGCTAGGAGAGTCCAAATGAGGAGCAGTTTTCGGCCACGCGATCGTGATCGAACGACCGAGAGCATGGAGGGGAGTTTGCTGGGTTTTGGGCCACTTTGAAGTGGTGTTGGGCTGCAAAGAGAAAGGGGGGTTTCGGGCTACGCGGTTAACCGTTGGAGTATCAAACGGACTCCAAATGGCACGAAACTTGACAGGCGGTCTACCGGTGCTATACCGAGGCCACTTGGCAAGACTCGGTCCATTCCGAGAACGTTTAACACCCACTCACGAAAAGAGAGAAGAGGGGGACGCCGGAGGACATAGGAGCGTCGGATTGCAAAACAGACAACGGGGAAAATGCTCGGATACATGAGACAAACACGTATGCAAAATGAAATGCACATGATGACATGACAATATGCAACACGCAAGCAAATGACATGGCAACAATGGAGAATAACTGGCAGACACCTGGCACATCGAATCCGGGGCATTACATAGTCGCAGTCGGACTCGAATCACCATCGAGCGCGACGCAGAAGGCCGCCCTCGAGCTGTGGAGCGACGAGGCGATCCGCCTCCTCCTCCGCCTTGTGGGGAGATATATCCCACCCCGCCGCCTGTCACGCATCCGACTCTCACCGGCCGACTAGGTCGCCGCGAAGGAGTCGGCAAAAACGATGCCCGCCATCGGATCGACCGCCTGGCACGATCCTTGGCGTTAGAAGAAGAAGATGATGTCGGCCCGCCTTGCTTCGGCCCCCGCATCTGCGATGAGCCCTTACCCAAAGGGTTCTCGCTCCCAAGAGACACGCCCAAGTACAACGGCTCTGTGAAGCCGGAAGATTGGCTGATCGACTACTCCAACGCAGTCCGCATAGCAAACGGCAACAGGCGTGTTGCCGTGAAATATGTTGCCCTGATGCTCCAAGGCACGACGCGAACCTGGCTCAACAGCCTCAAGCCTTACAGCATCAACAGCTGGCTAGACTTCACGGAAGCCTTCATCCGCAACTTCACCAGCACCTACAAATGGGCTCCCAAGCCCCGACAGCTCTCCTTGTGCGTTCAAGGGCCCAACGAGTCAACTCGCGATTATATTACGCATTGGGCCGAGCTCCGAAACTCCTGCGAAGGGGTGCATGAGGTTCAAGCTATAGAGTACTTTACGGCCGGGTGCCGAGAAGGCACCCTCCTCAAGCACCGACTCCTCTGCGACGAGCCGACTACCCTCGACGAGCTACTAGTCATCGCAGACAAGTATGCCACGGCCGACTCCTCAATGAAGACGAGCTCCGAGTAGACGCCTCCGGGAAGGTGCTCGCGCCGGCTCCCAAGACGCCGGCTGGAGACTCCAACCGACCCCCGTACCAGAATGACAACAAGCGCAAGGTTCCTATGCCCACTTCCACCAGTCGGCAAGTGGGCACGGTCGAAGACGAACAACCTGAAGGGCGGCCCGCGCCCAAGAGGCAAAAGGGCAGCAGGCCAGGTTGGCAGCCGACTTTCTCCTACGAGCAAGCCCTTGATGCCCCCTGCGAGTTCCACAGCAGCGCGAAGGCCTCCAACCACACTACTCGGAAATGCCATTGGCTCACGCAAATCTCCAAGGGCGAAGGGTTGGTGCCGCCTCCACCTGCTGGTCAGCCGCCTCCGGCTCCTCAGCAGTCGGCCGCTTGGCCAGCAGTCAGAGCTGTTCAAGACGAGTTCCCTGATGAGCATGTCGCCTACGTCGTCTTTACAAGCCAGCCTGAAGACCGGCGAAGTCGGCGCCGACAACACCAAGAAATCAACATGGTCGCCTCCAACAACCCCGAGTTCATGCACTGGTCGGAGAAGCCTATTAGTTGGAGCCGGGCCGATCACCCAGAGGTGATGCCGTCTCCCGGCTCTTATGTACTGGTTTTGGATGCTACCCTTGCGACAGACAGGCGAGCTACCCGATTCTCCTGCGTGCTAATAGATGGCGGGAGCAGCATCAACATACTATACCGTGACACCATGGAGAAGCTGAATGGAAGCCAAGACGGCCTAAGAGAGCTCGAGTACAATCTAAGAGAGCTCGAGTACTTGCCCTCCCAGATGGCCAAGTCCTCACCCGGCCATAGACTGCAGAGCAGCTGGCCGGCTGGGAAGGCGGCGACCAAGGGAGGGCGGCAAAGGAAAACATCCAAAGATGAAAAGAAATTAAGAATGGAAGCCAAGCACATGCATAATTATATTTACACAAAAGGCCTTTTGAAAGGTCAGCATTCAATAAAGTTTGAATACACCCCCAGTGGGTGGAACTGCGCAAAATTAACGAAAATTGTTCAAGAAGTAACGGGCAGGAAAGCTAGGACGACAAGTCAAGCCAGGGGAGCAACAGGCGTGTCGGGCAGGTTGGTGGAGACGGCGGTGTCGGCTGGAGGAGTGGTCGGCTGGCGAGTCTCGGCTTGATCGCCGCCTGCTGTAGGCGGCGTGCTCGCACGCACCTCGTTGCTAGAAGCACGATCAAGCTGAGGCTGGCTGGTCGCTCCACCATCCGACACGGCGTCTTCACCATCCTCCTCCTCCTCCTCTTCACCCTCGTCACTGGAGTCAATCTCCTCCGCCGAGTCCTCCCCTTCCGCCGGGTTCAGCCGGAACCACTCCTCCGGCTGGGCAACACCGTATTCATTCACCTCAGGGGCAAAAGCACTGGTGTCAGTGAAGTCGGCGATCGCCGAAGCGCGCTGGATGATAGCCGACCGCACTGCCTCCAGCTCCTCGTCAGCCTCCTGCCGCCAAGTGCGCAGCTGGTCCAAGGTCAGCCCAGGGTACCAAGCCCGGACGAACTCTAGCGCCCGCCGAGCCCCGCAACAAGCTGCAGAGGCCTTCCAGGTCTCGAAGCGGCCGACTACTACCTCCAGCCAGTCGGCAGTCCGACTGGGGGTGCGAGAAATCACCTCGCCGGGCAGAGGGCGGTCAGCACTTGCGCTCCGGCATGCTGAAGATGGTGGAGCATCTGGTAGGCCGGCTGGAGCTGGGCTTAAAATGCCAGAAGCTGCTCTTCAAGCGCCGGTTGGCACCCGGCGCGATCTCGGCCCCATCTTGATGTCGAGCCTCGCGGTGAGCTTCGATGGCATGGTTGGCGGCAAAGGAGTAGCCGGGGAAGTATTCTGCACAAAGAAGAAAGAAGTAAAACAAGTCAGAAGACGGATTAGATGATAGGGGCGAGCAAAGGGACGAAGAGGAAGGCGGCCTACCATCGATCAAATCCTCAACCTGGCTATAGCCCTCGCTCAGCGCCTGCCTCGCCTCGGCCTAGCTCGCCGCCTTCGTCTCGTACTCGGCCTTGAGGGCGGCCTCGCTGTCCTGCGCCGCCTTCAAGGCCGCCTTGTGGCTCTCCTCCTGGTCGGCCAGCTTCTTGGCCAGGCGATCACGCTCCTGGGACAAGGCGCTGCACTCGGTCTCCTTGGCGTGAAGGGCGGTCTGAGCTATGCCGTGCTGCTCCCTCAAGTCGGCATTGGCCCCTGCAGACATAAAGAAGAAGAAAATGAGGAAGAAGTCGTCAGGAAAGATCCGACCCGACTGCTCAGCAGTGGGCCCGAATCTCGGGGACTACACCCAATGGGTGCGCTGACGCGCCCCCACATGAGATAAGGAATGAAACACTTACTCCAGCTCTCCATCAGATCGGCGACCTTCTGGCCCATCTCCCAGGCCTGGGAGTGGAAGGTAGCGGTATGGAGGTTGTGATAGTCCTACGAATGAGACAAAGGTGCAAACAAGAACAAATCATTAAAATCAAAGTCTGCTGAAAAGTTCCAAGCCGCCTGCTCAGCAGCCGACTTGAAACTCAGGGACTACACCCAGTGGGTGCGCTGATGCGCCCCCACGGAAGAAATCAAGAAAACTTACCCGGATGGCCGACCGCGTCACCAGAAACTCTTGTGTGTATTGCTTCAGCGTGGCGGCCTGGGACTGAAGTCGGCTCCGAACGTCTTGCGCTGCCATGTTTAGCACGGCCGTCCCACCGCCGGCGTCCACCCTGGCGAGCTGACGTTGGCCATCTCCAGATCATGGGCCAACGAGCTGGAGCCCGCGGCCCTCTACGGCTCCGGCTCCGAAGTCGCCTTCCCTGCGCACCGGCGAGTCGGTGAGAGGACCACGAGATCCGCCCCCACAGCCAGCTCGCCTCCAGCCGGCTGCACGGGTGGCGCCTCAAGCTCGCTGCCCTGGCCCATCCTGGCCAACGGTGGTGGCACCACCTCGCCCTCCGGGACGACTATGTCACCCCTCTCCCTCTCCATCGCCGACTGGTCACGGCCGGCTTCCTCTGGCGGGGGCACCAGGATATCGGGGGCCACGGTGTGGAGGGGGATGATGAGTTGCGGAGGCTGGTTACGCAGGGCCTCTGCCGCCCTCTCTGCGGCCGCGGCCTCCGCCTGAGCCTTGACCGCCGCGTCGGCCTGCGTCTCCGCCGACTCCGCCGTCGTCTCCTGGGCCGCCCTGGCAGCGGCCGCCCTCTGATCCTCCGCCTCCCGCTCCTCCCGCGCGTTCCGCTCCATTGCCGCCTGGAGCTCAGCGCGGGGGTCCATGCGGCAGGAGCTTGCAGATCCTCCCGCCCCTCCGACTATGGAGGCGGCTGTAGTCCGCTCGAGAGAAAGAGAGCGGAGCCCTGTTCAGTAAATCAAGAAAGATTTAGAAGGATGCCGGCTGAAGAGAAGAAAGAAAGGCGCGCGAAAATTAACACTTACGCCGGAACTGCCTGCGGCTGCTTCACCGCCTTGCGGAAGCGGGCTGCCTTCGTGGCCGCCTCGTCCCGCTTGGTCGCCGCCGCGGTACCCTTGGGCTTCTTCGGCCGACTGCCGAAGAGAGTCGGCACTGCCCGATGCTTCCGTGCGCCGCCTCGGGCAGCCGGCCCGACGGATGAACCTACGCCTTGATGATCGGACGCCGGCCGGCGGCGCGGAATCAGCTCGGCCTCATCGTCGTCCGGTCAGTCCTCGAAGGTGGCGGAGAGCCCGGAGCCGCCTGCCTTGCCGCCTCCCCCCACGGCGTCGTCGTCCAAGGCAGCCGCCCCCTGGTCGGGGTCGTCAAAGTTGTCCGCCGCACGGTCGGGAACAAACTCGCGTTCCGCCCCCGCAGTCCCGGCCGATGGATGAAGGAGGGGATTCTGATTAAAAGAAAAAAAGAGCCAACTGGTCGGAAGCCGGCCAGAGAGAACTCGGCAACAAGAACAGAAGGAAAGAAAGAAGGTTTACCACGGGCGGTCGATCGGCGCGAGAGTACGGCGCCTTGCCATACTGCCACTCCTCGGTGAGCTTGCAGTTGGCGATGTAGTTCACCATGTAAGATACCTCATCGTGAGGCATCTCCTTGGTGCTAAGCCGGCTTGGGTCGAAGCGGCCGCTCATCTGGCAAATCAGATGAGGGCGGCCTTGGAGCGGGAGCACCCGGCGCTCCACGAAGGTGGCAATCAGATCGGGCCCGGTCAGGCCCGCCGACTGGATCAGCACCCGAAGCCGGGCCACGGCGCCAACCCCAGCCGGCGTCAGCGACCTGGCCTGGTAGGACCACGACGGCTACCTCCCAGCCGGCGGGCCGGCTATGTAAGCCGGCAGGTTGACGTACTCACCCTGCGGGGAGACGTTCTTCACATAGAAGTAGGATTTCTGCCAAAGCTTCACCGACTAGATCAACGCGATGGCCGGGAACGGGTTGTCGGCCGTTGTTCGCCGCATGGCGATGAAGGCGCCACATGGACCCGGCACGCCCGCGACGATGGTGCCGAGCTTGGACTGGAAGAACTCCCCCCATAGCTCGAGGGTGGGGAGGACACCGAGGAAGCCTTCGCACATGGTGACGAAGGCTGACAGCAGCACCACCATGTTTGGAGTGAGGTGGTGCGGCTAGAGGTGGTAGAACTCGAGAAACGAGTGGAAGAAGCCACTCGCGGGAAGGCCGATGCTGCGCAGGCAATGCGAGCAGAAGATTACCCGCTCACCTTCCTCCGGCGCCGGCGAGATCTCCCCCTCCAGCGCAAGCCGGACCTGCACGTAGTCCTTGCCCGACAGCCGCCGCGTCTTGCGGAGGAAATCAATGTGATCCTCGTGGACGTTGGAGCCGTCCCAGTTGCTCGATGTTGGAGCCATGAGGACGAGAAGACGACAAGGGACGCGCGGCAGCGGAGAGCGCCCGATTCAGCGGCGGCAAGGTTGCGGCGCGCCAAGAAGAATGGCGGAGTGGTGGCGCGGCAAAGAACTTCTACTACGGTGACAAAGAGAAGAAGAAGAGAGAGGAGAAGCGAGGGCGAGTGTGCGTGCGTCTGCCGCTCTCCCCCTCCCCCTACTTATAGCCTCGTGCGGTGAAGCCGCGGAGGCGAGGCATGGGGGGCGTGGGATTAACTGCACCCACTCCCCCACTTCTTGCGATTATCGCGCCTTAACGGCGTCCGGAAACCGCCGCTGGAAGGCGAGCGGCCAGTTCGGGCCACAAAGGATCCGCGCTCGGGCCGAGGCATGGTAGTGGCGGGCCCTGGTCTGCAGCGGCGTCCCGTCACGCGCGTTGGCTGGCAGGCCCTTCCAGCCGAAGGGTGAAACGTGGCGCGCAGGCGGCGGGCGGTTAGCCCGCAGCCTGGCTAGCGCGCCAGCTGGTTTCCGCCTTCAGATTTCGAAGATACTTCGCCGAGAAGGCAATCATAAAGTGAAGTTGGCTCCTAGCTGCCGGCTCTTCAGGATAGGAAGCTAATTGAGATTCTAGTTCCCTTCGCAGCCACGAAGCACAACCAACTTCGGGAACTACTGTTAGAGTAAATGACCACGGGTAGCCTAGCCGGCTCCCCCTGGCCCTTCAAACAATAATGGGCCGATCAAGCCTTCGAGCACTCAAGACGCGGGGCCGCCTTCCCCTGGCCGGCTACTCCACAAGCCGACTACCGGAAGGCGGCCCGGCCCTAGAATCCTCCTAAAGAAAGCCGCAAGAGGGCCGACTCCAGAAAGCCGGCCACAACACGACCGACTCCAAGAAGCCGGCCCCCAACAGGCGGCCCAGATCGAGCCCTCAAAGTTTGCACCAACGTAATAGCGATGGGACGGGGGGTGGAAACAGTGAAACATGCCACCCCCCCGAATCCTGGAATGCGCATGGCTATAGTACGCTGTACGGGGCAGCCATGACCCGTCTGACGTGGCCCTGTTGCCATGCTGACCATGACGTCACCCACGACAAGCTGTCAGTACGGCCCGCAGGCGGCGGGCCCCTTCGGTCAGAGAGACACCCAAAGGCGGCCCCGTTTCCCCTAGTCAGCCAAGGATGCAGCCGGCTCTCCCCATCCGGCTCGCTTCCTTCCTCGAAGAGTGTTCACCATTAAGGAGACAAGACGAGGTAAGGCTACAGTGAGCGCCCGCAAGGAGGCGGCACTGTAGCCATGCTTACCTCGACAAAGCCCTCGTCATCAAGGGTGAGGCAATAGTAGCCAGCCCCCGACAAGACCCCCAAGCGGTGGGGCCTACCTGTCTACCAGGAACCCGGCAGCCGGCGGGACCCACCAGTCGGCGGGCCCCAGCGGTCGGTGGAGAAGTCGGCAAACATAGACGTTGACGGTTGGGCCCGCGCCCAGCAGGATTACCATTGTACCCCTGGGGGGTAGGCCTATATAAAGCCCCCAGGGCACCCATGCAATGGGTGGGACTTTGATAGTTTTAGACACAACTTTGAGAGGAGAAGAGAGCTAGCCTTGCCCCTTCTTCCTCTCGCCAAACAGCTCAAGGAGCCTTTTGTAGCTACTTGTTGATCTAGTGATCATGCGGAGACCCCACAGAGCAGGACTAGGGGTGTTATCTCCACGGAGAGCCCCGAACCTGGGTAAGATTCGCCAGCGTGCATGTCTTCACCTTATCCCGTTTCCAGGCACCGGCGATGTCTTATTGGCTCCCACAATGATAAGCCATCCGTTGGCATATGTTGCACCTACCACCCGACACCGAGTTAAGCATCATCTTATAAACCCGAAGATTGTCAAAGGTATCTTTCACATAATCTATCAAAGTCTCCTTTTTCCTGGATTTTACATCAATATCATCCACATAGCCGTGAACATTGCTTCCAATTTGGTCATGAAGGCAATTCTGAACACATCATTGGTAAGTCGCCTGGGCACTCTTGAGCCCAAAAGGCAGACACATAGCAGAAGGCTCCGAAGGGAGTGATGAAAGTTGTCTTCTCCTGGTCCTTAACTGCCATCTTGATCTGATGATAACCAGAATAAGCATCCAAAAAGCTCAAACACTCACAACCCGCCGTAGCATCAATAATCTGATCAATACGAGGGAGAGAAAAAGTATCAGTTGGATAGGCCTTATTAAGGTATGTATAATCCACACATATACGCCGAGTGTCGTTTTTCTTAAGTACCAGCACCGGGTTAACCAACCACTCAGGATGAAAAACTTCAATGATAAACCCTGCCACCAAGAGCCGGGCCACTTCTTCACCAATTACCTTGTGCCTCTCTTCATTAAAACGACTAAGGAATTGCTTGACCAATTTAAACTTTGGATCCACATTAAGAGTGTGCTCAGCGAGTTCCCTTGGTACACCTGGCATGTCAGAAGGTTTCCATGCAAAGATGTCCCGGTTCTCACAGATGAACTCGATGAGCGTGCTTTCCTATTTCGGATCTACATTAGCACTGATGCTGAACTGCTTGGATGAGTCGCCAGGAACAAATCAACCATCTTAGTGTCATCTGTCGACTTAAACTTCAACAAGGGGTCATTCTCTGTAGTTGGCTTCTTCAAAGGCGTCATATCCGCCGGGTCAACATTATCTTTATAAAACTTTAACTCCTCGGTGGCACAGGCCGACTCAGCATACGCAGCATCACCCTCTTCACAGTACAGAGCAATTTTGCTATCACCGTGCACCATGATGGTTCCCTTATGACCCGGCATTTTAAGCTACAAATAAACATAACATGGCCGCGCCATAAACTTGGCATAAGCCGGCCGCCCGAACAAAGCATGATACAGGCTTTTAATCTTGACCATCTCAAATGTCAGTTTCTCAGCTCTGGAATCACGGTCATCTCCAAAGGCCACTTCCAGGGTTATCTTGCCCACTGGATATGCCGACTTACCAGGCACCACCCCATGGAAAATAGTAGAAGGCGTCTTAAGATCTTTGTCAGTCAAATTCATATGACGAAAAGTCTCATAGTAAAGGATATTGATGCTACTAACCCCATCCATGAGCACCTTTGTAAGACCATACCCTCCTACCTGAGGAGCAACCACCAACGCCAATTGACAAGGATTGTCAACCCGAGGCGGGTGATCCTCCTGACTCCATACAACAGGCTGCTCAGACCACCTCAAATAACGAGGTACTGCCGGCTCAATTGAGTTCACCGCCCGCTTATGGATTTTCTGATCTCGCTTGCACAGACTTGTGGTGAACACATGATATTGACCACTATTCAGCTGCTTTGGATTGCTCTGATAACCAGACTGCTGCTGCTGATTCCCTTGGCCAGATTGCTGATTAAAACCACCTTGATTGCCTTGGCCCTGAAAACCAGAGCTTGAACCACCACCTCCAAACCCAGGTCCATGAGAACCGGATCCTAAACCGCCATGCGGGCCATGATTATTCTAGAAAAATTAGAGTTTTAATACTCCCTCATGATGAAGCAATCCTTCCACAGATGACTGGCCGGCTTATCATGGGTTCTTTGCTTTGGGCAAGGTTGATTCATCATGGCCTCAAGGTTGAACTTCGGCCCTCCAAACCGGGGCGCTGATGTTTTCCCCTTACGATGTTGGTTACTACTATGCATATTGGTGTAACCACAAAGTCTAAACCATCGTCCGCCTTACATTTACCATTTCCACCATGACTCGTCATGTTATGCTGTCCCTTTGCATTGCCACTCTTCTTCCCTTTGACCATTGTCTCCTCATCAGACTCCCGGTCCTTAGTGCTACCAGAGTTGGCGTATTTGATGAGAGCCGCCATGAGCTCCCCCATATCATTGCATTTGCGCTTAAGCCGCCCCAATTTCTGCTTAAGGGGAATAAAATGGCAATTCTTCTCTAACATCAGGACTGCTGAACCGACATTGATACTGTCCGATGAACATATAATGGCTGAGATCCGGCGCACCCAATTGGTTGTTGACTCGCCCTCACCCTGGCCTCAAGAGTCCAAATTCAAAATTGATATAGGCTGCTTGCATGTGTCTTTGAAATTTTGAATAAATCGCTTATTCAACTCCGCCCATGATCCAATGGAGTTAGCGGGCAGCCCTTTTAACCAAGTACTAGCTGGCCCATCCAACATCATGATGAAATACTTAGCACATGCTGCATCACTAACATCCAACATCTCCATAGCCATCTCATAGCTCTCAATCCAAGCCTCTGGGGGCTAATCTGCCGTGTAGTTAGGCACCTTGCGAGGGCCCTTGAAATCCTTAGGCAAGCGCTCGTTGCGTAGAGCCGGCACTAAACATGGCACACCCAAGGTTCTAGAGGTCACTCCTGCCTCCACAGATGCCCCGGGCTGCTAGAGCCTCGGCGTCCGAACAGTCGACAATTTGGTTCTTTTTGACTAGGAACCGGGTCCAGAATTTTCTGGCTGACTCTTCGGGCTGCTGGACTATGTGACTGAGGTCATCGCCGTCTGGAGGTCGGATATAAGTGCCCTGGAAGTTGTCTCTAAAGGCATCCTCCAGGTCTTCCCAACTTCCAATAGAGTTTTCTGGGAGGTTGTTTAACCAGTGCCGAGCTAGCCCCTTAAGTTTGAGGGGGAGGTATTTCATGGCATGTAGATCATCACCACGAGCCACGTGAATGTGGAGAAGGAAATCTGCATACTGCGGGATCTGTTATGCCATCGACATGACTCGATGTTTATGGTTTTAAACCCTTCTGGGAACTGGTGCTCCATCACTTCATCAGTGAAGCATAGGGGGTGCACGGCGCCTCTATATCGGGCCATGTCACGACATAGTTCGGATGGTGTCTGTGTGCGGTTTTTGGCTCGGGTGAAGTTGTATTTGTCGCACTGGGCTTGATGGTCGTCTTCTCGTACTGCCCCCCTCCCTTGATCCATATATTGATCTGGACTGACCGGCTCAATTATCCAGGTCCTGTCATAGGTCATAAGTGTATCCTGCGGCTGCTGTCTCTCTACCATTACGGTGGGGTGGTGCAGGTGTGTGTTCGGCTTGAGTTGCCACTCTGTCCCGGCCATGTGGTGGTCGGTCAGGTCCGTTAGTAGTGTTACGCCTAGAGGGTATAGGCTCTGGGGCCTCATCATTGAATTGGGGCAGTAGTTTGCGCTTCGGGTAACTCTTGGTCGGGCATTCAAGGCCATATTCCTTGGCTGCCAGGACATCAGTCCACCTATCATTGAGCAGATTCTGATTAGCTTGAAGCTACTGCTGCTTCTTTTTCAGGCTTCTTGCTGTGGCTATTAGCCGACGCTTAAAGCGCTCTTGTTTGAAGGATTCTTCTGGCATGATAAACTCTTCGTCGCCGAGGCTCTCATCCTCTTCGGAGATCGGTACGTAGTTACTATCCTCCAAGCCCTCGTCCTCAAGGGGGTCATCGGGATTTACTTGCCCCTCCTCCCAATCATCATGTTCGGATGTTGGTTTGATGGGGGCTTCTTGGTCTTCAGCGTTATCCGGAGTATTGTTGTCTCCAGTGCTAGTATTGCTGTCTTTTTCTCGGCGCGGTTCAGAGCGGCACCGCTGACGGCGACGATTTGGTGGTGCCATAGGAGAATTATTCTCGACTGGGTCCTTCCCACCTTCACCGTCATCCTCTTTGGGTGTGTCCACCATGTACATGTCATATGTGGATGTAGCCATCCAGCATCCGATAAGCGGATGGTTCTGGCTTTGCTCTTCTCTGGCATCGTCGTCCATGTCGTCGATGTCTTCGGAGGTGTAATCAAGCATGTAAATTAGATCCTCGACGGTGGCAATGAAGTGGGTGGTGGGTGGGACATAGAATTCCCTGCTCTCAGGTCCTAGTGCGGGTTGGGTGTAGTTCGGCAGCGATCCTTCTGTAATGGCAAGAGACCGCATTAAGTCTAGAGCCTCGCTTAAGGGCGAGGTATGGAAGCGAGAATCTGTGGAGCGGGGCGGGACAGGAGTTCCCTGGCTGAGCTTGCATAACACAGACCTCGAGAGTTCGGAGCTGGTGCACGGAGGTGAGCCCGGCTCGGTGAGGATAGAGGGAGACAGGAGAGATTTCGGGCCGGCCAGTGAAATGATTCCCTCCGTATCTCCGGTGTTGAGCTCTATGGCTGTGAAGAGTCCAAAGGGCTCTAAGCTCCCGTCTTCAGACTCGGCGAGGAGTTTCGGATCTGAGGCCGGAGTTGTGGTTGAGGCCGCGAACACTTGGAAGATCAAGTGTCCCTGGATATCGGCGACGTAGTTTAGGTTTCCGAAACTAATCTGATGACCAGGGGCGTAGCCGTCGATCTGCTCTAGATGGCCAATCGAATTGGCACGTAGTGCAAAGCCGCCGAATACGAAGATTTACCTGGGAAGAAAAGTCTCCCTCAGGGTGAAATTGTTGTGGATGGTTGATGCAGGCCATCGAGCCTTCTGGTGATGACACAATGGAACTCTCAATGAAACCACCAATGTCGGTGTCAAAACCGGCAAATCTCGGGTAGGGGGTCCCGAACTGTGCGCCTAAGGATCGAAGGTAACAAGGAGGCAGAGGACACGATGTTTACCCAGGTTCAAGCCCTCTTGATGGAGGTAATACCCTATTTCCTGCTTGATTGACTTTGATGAGTATAGGGGTTACAAGAGTTGATCTACCTCGAGATCATAATGGCTAAACCCTAGATGTCTAGCTTGTATGATTATGATTCCGCCTATGGACTAAGCCCTTTGGTTTATATAGGCATCGGAAGGATCTAGGGTTATACAAAGTCGGTTACAGAGGAGGGAAGGTACACGATCCCAACGCCAAGCTTGCCATACACGCAAAGGAGAGTCCCATCAGGACACGGGGGAGGTCCTTCTATCTTTGTATATTCACGGCCCATCAGTCCGACCCAAGTCGCATAGCCCGGACGCCCGAGGACCCCTTAGTCCAGGACTCCCTCAGTAGCCCCTGAACCAGGCTTCAATGACGATGTATCCGGCGCGCAGATTGTCTTCGGCATTGCAAGGCGGGTTCCTTCTTCGAGTACTCCAACGCAGTCCTCGACGCCCGACAACTGTAAGGGCAAAAAATATTCAAAACAAAGTAAGTTACGTCCATAGATGATTTTTTCAGCCAGGCGTTATGTCCTGGCCTTGTTAGTATTCTGAACCGTTTTACAGCCTCGTTTCATATTTCAAGGCACGGCCATTGACATGTCTTGTCAAAGCAGAGATCATGTCCCCTTATCACGAGATTCTCATTAACAGGGGTTTGGGTAATCCAACCGTGCCATTCACACGTCCCCTTGGAAATAGGCGAGATTTAAGGCTTGTGAGGGGGTGCTTGACATCCACTGCCTTTATAAGAGGATAAGGATCCGCCATTTTACCCCACGCCTTCTTCCTCCTTCGCCTATCTGCCATTCGAGCTCCAGCGCCCAAGTCTCAATCCTTTCCATCGCCACAAAATACTCCTATCCATGTCCGGATCTGGAGCACAGGGCAAGTGGATGGCCTCCTCTGTTACAGAGGAAAACATCAAGGAGCAGACAAAAAGCAGATAATCCCCACTCCAGAGCCCAACGAAAGGGTAGTGTTCATCCCTCATTTCCTTCGTGGGCTAGGGTTTCCCCTTAATCCTTTCGTCTACGGTCTGATGTTCTACTATGGGCTAGATTTCCATCATCTAGCCCCAAATTCCTTCCTCAACCTTTCGGCGTTTATCGTCATGTGCGAGGCATTCCTCCGCGTCCCTCCCCGGTTAGGCCTATGGCTCAAGGTCTTCAATGTGAAGCCAAAAGTGGTCGAGCGCCAACACGGGGAGTGCGGCGGCACCATGGTGAGAAAACTCCCCAACGTCAACTGGCCAAAGGGAACCTTTGTGGAGAGCGTCAAAGGATGGCAGCAGGGGTGGTTCTATATCACGGAACCCCACGACGCCGCATGGGCTGCTCCTCCTGAGTTCAAATCTGGGCCCCCAATGTGGCTTACATCCTAGATTAATAAGAGTCTGGATTGGGAATCGCCTGACGAGGTGACAACACTGGAGAGCCGCGTCAAGGGCATGATAAACAAGAACACCAGCCTTGCCAGTGTGATTGAGGTGATGCTTTTTTGCCGGATTCTCCGTTGTCAACGCTGGACTGAACATATGTGGGAATTTTTCAACCCAGACGGTCCACAGACTCTGTAGCGATTCTTCGGCACGATGCACGAAGACATATGGAAGCTGCTCTTCAAGACTCAAAATTCGTGGACAGAGATAACTGAAGACCGCGGCTATCACTACACCCGTCCGGCCACTCCCGTAAGTTCTATGATAACTTTTATTTGCAATTTCAAGGAGTACATTGAAGTCTCTTACTCCCACAGGGCTGGGAAAAAAGGCGAAGCAGATAAACTATCCGGCTCCGCTGCCTGAGGACCAGGCCACCCCCTTGCTGGCAAAGATGCTGGTTCCGGTGCCGTATCAAGCGCTGGAGAATAAGGCCAAGAAGAAGGGTCAGGAGGCTAGGAGTGTCCTTCGCCGTAAGGGTGCTTCAGATGCGGTGTCCGAAGACACCGAGTCCTCCTCCTCTCATGACGAAGATGTAGAGGAGGAAGAGATCAACTCTCCCCCTAAGGGGAGGAAGAAGACGAGGGCGGCTTCTATGGATCTGGAGGCGGAGGCGACCAAGAAGGGAAAACCTTCCCTTTCGGATGATTCCAAAGTGGATGCCAATGCCATCCCAAAGCGGCGCCCCAGGCCGAACCCCTCGGCTGAATCGTGAGTATCCGAAGACACCATACAAATATCTGATTTTATGCCTTACTAATTTAACATACTGAATAGCGCATTATAGCCCGGCTCACGATCTTCCTCAACGATCATCATCATCAGTGAACTTGCTAGGGACGAACGTGATGGAGAGCGAGTCACCTCCGCAGATCTCTCCACCCACTACCACGGATAACACCGAAGTGTTAACCCAAAGAACCTCTCCAGGTCATGGGGAGGTAAAGGAGGCCGTGAAGGTGGCGGCGGAGGGTAACACCTTTTTCACCAAAGAGAGGGGGAATCCACCCCCATGGAGACCAGTGATGGGGGCAACGCTCAATTCGGCCCCCAACCGAATATTATTCCGGAGACCCATACAGCTCTGGAATCGGAACAACAGCCTTCTTCAAGGAAAAGGGGTGTGCCGACTCCAACGGCATCCTCTATCAATCCAGAGGCACTGGGAACTCTGATGGAAGCGCTTCAAGGGGCTTCCATTGTGGAGGAGCATCGTACCCTTATGGGTATGGTGGTTGAAAAGGTTCGGGGGCTAAAAGCGGATTGAACCAAGCTTATACCAGCCTTCTAACAGGCTTTAAGGTATGTAAAGTAATATATTTTTGGTTATTTACAAAAGGAATACCGATATATAGATAGTATCCCGTAAGACTCTGTTCGGCGCTTCCCAAAGAAGGGCCGAATAGAAGATCGAATAATACTTTTACAGGAGCTAACATATATGTCTACTTGGATGAGCAGGCTGCAAAGCTAGCAGCAGCCTCACATGCGGCCGAAGTCTCCGAACTAAAGCGGAGGCTGGAGGCAAAACAAGGTATGTGATATGTCCATTTTGCATCATGCTTTTATATCAATATTTGTTGCATTATGGGCTGTTATTACACATTATATCTCAATACTTATGGCTATTCTCTCTTATTTTACAAGGTTTACCATGAAGAGGGGGGATGCCAGCAGCTGGAATTCTGACTGGAAAAGGAGCAAATATTGGAAACCTATTCTACACAGCTCCAAAAATCCTGAAACTCCACGGAAGTTATTTTTGGAATTAATAAGAATTATTGAGCGAAGAAACTACCAGAGGGGGCCCACACCCTGGCCAGAAGGGTGGGGGCGTGCCCACCCCTACTGGGCACGCCCCCTGTTTCCTGGGCCCCCTGGTGGCCCTCCGGTGCCCATCTTCTGTTATATGAAGGCTTTTACCCTGGAAAAAATCACAAGCAAGCTTACGGGATGAAACTCCGCCGCCACGAGGCGGAACCTTGGTGGAACCAATCTAGGGCTCCGGCGGAGCTGTTCTGCCGGGGAAACTTCCCTCTGGGAGGGGGAAATCATCACCATCATCATCACCAATGATCCTCTCATCGGGAGGGGGTCAATCTCCATCAACATCTTCACCAGCACCATCTCCTCTCAAAACCCTACACTACAAAAAAATACACTTCCATGATGATACGTGTTTGTCACAGTAGGTTGCGTTTTTTGTCATGCATGTACATCCATGACAAATTTATGACAGAATCAAGATAGTCATACCTGTGCTGTCGTAGAAGTGTTCCATGACATTGCCAAAATTATCATCATGGAAGTGTCCACTTCCATGATGATAAATCGCGCGTCACAGAAGTGCTTTCGTCAAGGGTGACCGACACATTGCATCCACCATAACGGAACGCCATTAAGCTATCGGGTCGGGTTTTGGATCCGATAACCCATTAACAGCCCCGACCAACGGGGATTTTCCACGTGTAAAATCATCATTGGCTGGAGGAAACACGTGTCGGATCACCGTTGGGACAGATGTCATCCACTCATTGGACAGAAGGTGCCTATGATATGTCGACAGGTGGCACGGCCCAACAGAGGCCCATTCCTGTGAAAAGGCCAGCCCGTTTGACTTGGTCAAAAGGTGGCGGGCCGGCCCATGGAAAGCCTGTTAACGGCATGTTCGCATATATCCCATTTATAGCCCGCTAACCCAAGGCCCGTTACGCCCTATCCGAATTAGGCCCAGTAGTGTCATCTGGGCCATCCAATATGATTCCAGCCCGTTTTCACTTTTGGCCCATGTATGGCCCATGACGTCTTTCGGCCCATATGAGGCCCTATGTAACTCTTGGCCTATTAACGGCCCGTGCTGAAACTGGCCCGCAATGAACAGTGTATCACTTTACACCCATTAACGGCCCGTGGTGAAACTGGCCCGTAATGAACAGTATATCACTTTATACCCATTATGGGCCCGTTATTCAGTTGGGCCGTTTCCAGCAAATGTTATCTTTTGGCCTTCTCAGAGCCCATTTATTCTTGGGCTCATTTCCAGCATTCGTTTACTTACGGCCCGTTACTCTCATTTTCTGCTTGTGGGCCAAATTCAGCCCGTGGTTACATCGGCCCGTTTGTGGTCGGTTAATACGTTGGGTCGTTTTCATAGCGTCATCAAATACGGCCTATTAACGATGGCCCGTTATGGTCATACGGCCCGTATAAGGCCCATTGATGATATGGCCCGTAGAAGGCCCATTGTTTCTACGGCCCGTAGAAGGCCCATTGTTTCTATGGCCCGTAGAAGGCCCATTATTTCTACGACCCGTAGAAGGCCTACTGTTTCTACGGCCCATAGAAGGCCCACTGTTTCTACGGCCCGTAGGAGGCCAGTGTCACTACAGTAAATATTAGTCCATGGTTATTGTGGCCTAGTTTTAAAAAGAACTGCACTGACTACAAGCAAACAAATAAACAAGACAACAAGGAAATAAATAAGCAAGCAACTTATGCTAGGCTATCACGGTTGTTACACATATTACATCCACTGGGCATCAAAGTTCGCCACCAGTGCAAATATAGGGAACAAAGCAGCATATCATATACACTGGTTGTCAAAGTTGGCGACCAGCGCAAATAAACGCCGCGGCAAAACAAATCCAGAACTGAAACCACTTCAGAAGATCTCAAGAAACAATATCCTGGGTACCCATAATGCTGGCAAGATGCTTAGCAAGCTTATTAACTTTCTCTTGTTTGGCGCTTAAATCCTCCAGCGCTTGTTGTTGCACCAGAAAATATGCATCTGAATTCTGCAGGGACTTCCTCAGTCCTTCAGCTTCCTGTCGCAGCACATCTGATCGATGTCCTTCAACTTGAAGTTGAGACTCAAGAAGACGAACTGATTCAGGCAGTGAGTTCGAAGAGCTTGTGCCAACAGTAGTGGCCAGTAACTCGAACACTACATCAAGACAGGACTTCTGGGTTCCCTCACTGTCGTCAAGATAGTTTTTATCAGCTTTCTTGGAGACCAACAGCGATGTCTCACTATCTTCAACCTTATCTGCATTACTTCCTTTACCATTGGATAACGCGGTACTGTTCTCCAATATTTTGTCCGCATTCTAAAAGAGAAACAAGCAGACACATCACATGTTTACCATGTTGTATATGAAACTCATTTTGGTAAATGAGTTCAGTAGTAAAGTGGACAGGATAACAGCATGAAACAAACATATATCTATGTGCCATGGTCACTTTATGGTCTATATCATTCTAGTTTTTGTTGCCAAATCAAGATAGAGACACAGTTCAAATAATATTTGTTCAAGACAAAGCAGAATAGACAGAATATAAGTGTGGGTAACTATAGAGCAATAACAACACTTGTAATGTGCATGATGTGAGAACATAACTGTTTATTCAATTGAAACTGAAATCAACATAGAGCAGGTTACAACAGCAAACCAGTTAAAGAAACAGGTTTAAAACATACCTGTTGCACCATTGGAGTTTCAATTCCATCCTTCAAATTTGGAAAGAGTTGGTATGAGTAAATACAGTAATGCAAGAGCAAAGGAGTATGAACCATAGCTACAGAACCTAACCTGAGAACAAATCTTCTTCTCCTTTAAGCGTTGAGTTGGGATTCGGAGTGGTGGTCCTCGTGCTTTGGGCACTGCAGTTCCCTTACTAACCTCTTGTGTTTGGGTGCTCTGTGGTGGAGACGGTGTTGTGTTAACTGGAACTGGGTTACTATCTGCCGGGGTTGGGGTTAGAAGGGGTGTAGCTGGTTCTCTGTCCAACTGGGTAGGGGTACAATCTGCGAGAGTCTGGGTTATGTGTGGTGGATCTGGTCCTTGGGCAAGTACAACCGTGGTTCTATCTGCATCAACTGGTAGCACTATCTTTTCTGAAGACCGTGTTGTTACTCCCTTAGATACTGCCATCACGCTCTCCAATTCAAATGGCTGCTAAACAAGAAAAGTAATTGAAAGTATAGACATCGTATGATAGACAGGTGCAATGGATAGTGGGGAATAGAAGAGGGCATGAAATAATTCATATTTATGTTGTCTAACCAAACAGGATAGCATGACACATTTCACATATATGATGGCTAACTAAACAGGATAGCATGACACAATTTCATATTATGATGGCTAACTAAAAAAGATGGAAAGACATAGTTCAAAATATGAGACTATGTAAACAGGATGACATGACATAAGTATATAATGTGTTTATTAAATAGGTTGGCATGCCATAATTCACATACATTCATGGATAGAATGCCATAATTCTAAATATGATGACTGTAAACACTAAACAGGATGAGATGATATAACTATATGATGTCTTTATTAAATGGGTTGCCATGCCATAATTCAGATAGATGATGTGTATGTACTATGTAAACATGATGGGATGATATAATTCAACTATATGATTTATATAGTAAGCAAGTAAGCAGATGGCAATCTATATATGATGTAAAAAGTAAGCAATGCAAGACAACATGCATGACATGGGTAATATAACCCTGCCAAGTTTGAGCATAGACCTCAGGGGGAAATAGGACTGGTCATCAGTCTCTGAATCCTCCTCTGAAGAGCTCTCTATAGCCAGCAAGATGTCTGCTTCAGCAGGTAGCATTGTCTGCTCTGAATACCTTGTTTTCACTCCAGATACTTCCATCACCGCTTCAAATGGCTGATGCACATGAAGAGTAGTTGAATATACAAACGTTGTCAACAAATGGAACACGTAATATAAAAAAATGATAGCATGATATAATTCACATACATGATGATTGGCTAAACAACATGGCATTGCATAATTCACATATATAATGCCTTTGCAACAAGATAGCATTGTATAATTCACATATATAATGTCTTGCAACAAGATGGCAATGCATAATTCACATATATGGTAATTAGACACTGAACAGGTGGCATTCACACAAAGCATGTCTAAACTAATCAAATGGCATAGCAATGTGAGACACCATACGCACGATATGAGCAACATAACCCTGCCAAGTTAGAGCATACACCTCGGGGGGGATAGGACTGGTCATCTGTCTCTGAATCCTCCTCTGAGGAGCTATCCGTAACCTGCGAGATATGCGCTTCGTCAGATAGCATAGTCTGCTCAGAAGACCTTGTTTTCACTCCAGAATTTGCCATCACCGTGTCAAATGGCTGATGCACACAAAGAGCAGTTGAATGTACTAACATTGTTGACAAATGTAATATGTAACGAAAAAAAGGATGGCTTGATATAATTTACATATAAGATGACTGGCTAAGCAGGATGGCATTGCAAAATTCACATATATGATGCCTGGCTAAACAAGGTGGCGTTGCATAATTCACATAAACGATGAATAAACTAAACAGATGGCATTCGCACAAAGGATGTCTAAACTAAGCAGATGACATATTTGATGTATAAAGTAAGCAATGCAAGACACCATATGCATGATATAACCAACATCAGCATGCCAAGTTAGAGCGAAGACCTCAGGGGGTAAATAGGAGTTATCTTCTTCTTCTGAATACCCCTCAGAACAGATATCTTCCTCTCGATTACAATCCGAAATGCATGGAGAGGGGCTGCCTTTGCGCCTACCATGGAGCGACGTTTGCATGAAATTATATTGCCACGCAAGGATCGTCTCTTTTGCTCTACATGTTCAGTTCCATTGTTTACAATAACTGTCATGCATAGGAATAAAACATAGTGAGATTATGTAAGGAGTGCATGCAGAAATCCAGAGTGATGGTAGCAACCTGTGGATAGACCCAAAACCAATAATAGTAGGTAGATAATGGCTTTAGTTAATAAATACAGATAATGGCTTCTTTACTGTTTGTTTCCCACCCAACATGAAACTCGTAGTAGACACCGGAGATTAACCAGATAGTAGATAGATACTATTGATAGTGGCTTCGATATGTACCCCACAACCATTTAAAAACTCAAGTTTGACCATTAGTTTGGAGCTGACTCAGAGTCTAATCGGTGAACAGGACGATAAAGTAGCTTGTAATATTAAGCGATGCATAACGTAAGCAGACACGAAAGAGTGCGACCTCTCTTGCGGACCCGTGTAGTCCTCGAGGTCATCTGCTCGGTTGATGATGGTAATGCAGTTTTCAGGGCTGCCAGCGGCGGGGAAGAAGATCTGAGGCGGCGAAAGACAGTCTGGAGGCCGGATCCCTGCTGTGCTGGACCCTTCTGTCATCGGAGCAGCTGAGCTTGGGTGGACGACGGCGCAGCCGGAGCGGGACAAACCACACAAGGTTTTCTTTGACAACTATCTGTAAGAGAAGTAATTCTGTAAGGGCTCGTTTGAATTGGAGGATTCCAACAATGCAGGGATAGGAACTAGACATGAATAGGATAGGAATGCACGTGCAAAATAGAGAATTTAAAAACACAGGATTTCTACCAATCTGGGTGTTTGATTCGCAACAATTGGAAGATCACAGGATGCAAAGAAGCATGGTGAGATTAAGTCAAACCACAAGAAAATGTACGGTTATAATGCTATTATGCTACTATCTCTTAGTCTTGTGCTTCATGAATAGGAATTTGAAAAGGAGGACAAGTGAAAATTAAAATTCCTACGTTTTTTTGTTTCAAGGAGACACTAAAGGAACAAATCCATGTGCTCAGTGGACAATATATATAACATGTAGAGTAAAAAAGAGATGCAACAAGTGTACAACCTCTTTGGCGAAGCCATGTCAATCTCAGCGTGATTGGGTTGGCCGGTGAGGATGCTCCGGCTGACTTTGCTGTCGGAGGAGGGGAAGAAGATCTTAGGCGTTTGGAAATGGAGCCCGAGGTACTGCTCCGCTGTGATGGAGGGTTTCATCGTTGGAGCAGCTCTGGTGAGTTGTACGACGCTGAGGCTGAAGCAGGACAAGAGAGACAATGAACAACGTTAACCTGAGTGGAATTCTAATAGCATCTCCAATACATGACGTAAAATACATAACCACAAAGTGCTAGATGTAAAATACATCAGCCGCTCATCTCTGAACTTAACTGTCGAAACTGAACTTAACTGTCAAAATTGAACTTAACTGTCGAAACTGAACCTAACTGTCGAAACTGAATTTTGCTGTCGAAACTAAACGCACTAGCAAGGTGAGGCTACACGTCGGTCGACTGACTTTTTCATCTCTGGTCAGTCGAATTTGCAGCCGTTGGATACGAAATCAAGGGCCTGCCATTCATCTTCAACCTCCACCCCCCTGAGCCGCCAGCCACCACCGGCCAAACAGCAGCCCCCCGCCGCCCGCGGCCAGCGGTGCGCCGCCCCGCCCACCCTGAAAACACTCCCCACCGTCGGTCCGCCGCCGCCCCGGCCATCCCTCTA
>NC_041393.1:384764651-384767744 GCF_002162155.2 Triticum dicoccoides | reverse complement strand
CGCCACTGCCCCGCCAATGCCCCGCCACCACCGGCGACCACCGCCCCATCCTAAACCATAAGATAGATAGTGGGGTACCGCTCCGGCGAGCCCCCCTCCCCGCTACGGTTGGTTCTTCCTTCACCCCAGCGAGCCCACCCCTTGAAAATCGACTGACCCAAAAGTCGATTCAGAAGACTAAAGTGTAGCCAAATCGGAGCAGCATCGCAAGCAAGAGCAAGAGCGAGAGCAGCACCGCGAGCAAGAGCAATAGCAAGAGCAGACCAGGCAAGGGACCGAGAGCAAGAGCAGAGCAGCATCGCGAGCGAGAGCTAAAGCAGCAGCAGCTCCTACTGATGTGGACGTCGCTGCCGAGGGAGCGACGCCGTGGAGGAAATGGCCGGCGACACTGTCGTGGATGGATCCGCGCCGTGTCGGCTCGGGACCGAATGCCGGCAGCACCATGAGATCGAATCAAGAAGAAAATGCAGCGATTAGTGTACAACCACTTTGGTGGCGCCGATTAGGCCGCAGCTTCATCCGAGGAAACGGTGATGATGATGCTCTTCTGGTGGTGCAGGTGAAGACGGCGGTGTGGGAATGGAGGTGGCGCGAAAGATGAGGGGAACATCGAGGCAGCTCCTTGGAGGTGGAGGATGGGGTGGCTGAACCGGCGGGACGATGAGATCGACGACGGATCCTTATCCGGTACGGTGGATGAGGGACCTCGAGGTGTTGCTGTGGACGACGTCGTCGGGGAAGAGGCTCCGGCTGGGTGGCGGACGGAGCAGGGTGTGGGGTTTCGTCGCAGGTTTTCGCGGCCTCGGTGTACGAATGGGTGGGCGGATGGGATGGCAGTGGGGAACCATGTCTTAGAGACGCGCTTGTCCGAAATGTGGGGTAAGTTATGAAAGTACCCCCCACCGATTTGAGGCGGTTCTTTCGGTTCAGGGGTACCACGGGCATTTCGCGTGTCGGGATTTCACAGGAGGTGGGAGTTTTCGCGTGCGTTGTAATTTCGGAATAGCAAGGCGCGGGTTGAGATGGAGGGAGTTGTCAGAGCACAACGAGACAAAGATATATCTTAAATATTTCGGGCTAACAAGGTGCGGGTTGAAATTTCCGGACAAGCCTAACGTGTAATGTACCAAATCAATGCGCACTACAAATGTCATTCAAAACTTTGAATTCATGTTATGTTCAATTAAAATATTTTGCTACGTGTATAATGCATGCAACCTACTACTCAAATGAACGTTTTAGTGCATTCCAAACGTATATACTACCGCTTCAATATGAACTAAATTTGAATAAGATCCACAGTAATGATTGTTGTGAAGTCAAAGCATTTGAATTCGTTTCTCTGTTTTAATAAGATCTACAATCATCATTATTGTCAAGTTAAACCATCGTTTGTGTATTATCTTCACAGCACACCACATGATTAGTCTCGAGTTACATATGAACTATGTGTACTATGTGAACTCGAACTAGATTTTTTGAATCCACTTTATTTTGATTTCAAATCACATTACATTTCTAGATCTAGCTAGATCTTCATAATCTAAACCATGTCTCATATGTATAATGTGTTTATCACATTATGTATGGTGCCCCGCCCCCTACACCTACAAGTATTTAGATGTGAGTTGCAAACACCACACATTACCACAAATTCAAATAAAATATGAGAATGTTCGATATATAGTATTGTTTAGATTGCTCGATATTTAGTTGTAAGCTGCAAATGCCGCACATTATCACAAATTCAAATAAAATGTGAGATTGTTTGATGTATAGTATGGTTTAGATTTTTCGGCATTTAGCTGTGAGTTGCAAACGCCATGCATTATCACATTATGGTATAACATGTGCACAACACGTGTATCACCGCTATATTCATGCATGCAATGTTTAAAACCCTATGATCTCCTATTCAAATATATGAATCCACTTTCATATCAAATTATGATCTTTGTTAGTCTCTTACACCCACACAATCCTCTAACCTTTGTAGCTACCACTAACTTCCTCTCGTGCATGCACACGCCCTCCTCGCCCTCCCCCTCCCTCGGCATTCTATCCACCGGGCACATTCATTTTTTTCTTTAGGTTGTTCTCCCAGAGTCTCCACAACTCCTTTCCGACACACAGCGATCGATAAACCTCTCCAGCGATGCCTGCCTACAACATACACACACAGCTTCAATCTCCTCCTTTATGTGTCCTGTCCTCGTGTCTCTCATATGGTCAGACACACGTGTAAACTCTGGCCCCTCTTTTCATTGATCTCACAACCACACACTCCTCCCCCTATCTAGCTAGTAGTTGGGCCTCTCGCACCACCTCCTAGCTCCATTCTCTCTGTCTATCCGTCTCGCTGGGCCTTATTTGCCTGTAACAAATGGACGTACACCGACCGATCTCTCGCTATACATATAGCCAGCTAGGTCCTTATAACTCGTTTTTACCCACACATCGATCGATCTACCTCATTAGTTGTGTCTCTCCCTTCCTCCGGCAAACAACAATTGATCTACCGATCTAGTTAGGTTTGCTTACCAAACACATGGTTCCCCTTCATCATCCATGGATGCGTCCCGATAGATCTATCACGCACAGGCACACACAGAAACACATCCCCACTCTTATTGATAACATTGCAGTTCCACCCTCAGTTTGTCTAGTAGGCCTCTCCCAACATCTCCGAGAAGCAACTCCATCACCCATCCAGCACTCTACCCCTCTCCCTCCCTCTCCCTTCCTCTCTCTCTCCTCTCTCTCTCTGTCCCATCATATTTCCCGTCCTTCAGTTATGTATGGATGTCGACCGATCTCCCTCAAGACATAGCTGGGTCTCTCCTTCTCAACACATATACGAGTCGTTCTACCTCTATAATTAGGCCTCTGCCTACCCCTCCCCCCACCCCGCACTCTAGTCATGTCTCCATGCCACACACAAACTTGACATGTGCCCTCTAACATTCCGATAGGCCAGCCGCCCTATATCTTTGACTTGCACACACACACACAATTTCGATGGCTCTCTTCATCGATCTCGCACCCACCCACTTGATCCTCTCTTCGACTCTATCGATAGCTATGACCCCTCCC
>NC_041393.1:384752013-384764331 GCF_002162155.2 Triticum dicoccoides | reverse complement strand
ACGGTTTGTATCTCTCACACACACCCACGTAGGTGGGGGACGTGCATGAAGAGAAGAGGTGCATGCACGGCGCACGTACTCCCGTCTCTTTCCCAACCACACCCACGCGGGTACACGGTGGAGCTCATTTCTATATGAAAAAGGCAGCCCACATGGTAATTTGGCACATGTACTAGTTGTCCACTTGGTGGAGGGAGGATCGCCTACCATGGGTGAACAAACAAATTGTGACTTGATGCGTTATGTTAAATTAAAAAACGAGGCAAACCATGTGGGGCCTACCTAAGAGGCAAGGCTCAATACACTGGAGTACTTTTGATGTGTCCCGTCAACTCGCAAAATGAGGAGAAGCTTGCTTAGTACGCCGTCTCCCCCGCCCACGAGCGCGGTGGCTCGTAGGATGAGGTGAAGCTTGCTCCTCCCTCGCCCATGCGCGCGGTGGCTCACAGGACAAGGAGAAAATTTACTACTCCCTCCATTTACTCCTCGTCCCTACTACCTTGGTTATAGAGATTATATCATATTGTTTTGAATATATATGTCCTTTAGTAGATTTCAATATGAACTACTAATACATACTCCAAACACTGATGTATATAGACGTATTTTAGAGTGTACATTCACTCATTTTGCTCCGTATGTAGTAGCACTCTCCCTCTCCCCTCGACCCTCGCCCACGTGGTGGACGTGCAGCAATTCATTCGGTCTCATATAGCTAGAACGATATATACTGCACTACCATTATTGCTCAACTTCCCGAAGAGGCGAAGAGCCAATCGCAAGGTTAATATTTTGGAGATGCCAAGCGCAAGGTTATAGGAGAACGAGTAGTAGGTGCCGCGTCATTTATAAATAAATTTTTTTTCTTCAGTGGCACGTACGCAATATGATAGGTTCATATGGAGAGAAAAGGAAAACGCTCCACTATATACATAGTCAGGACGGGCCAGCCTACACGGTTGCTTGCTGGGGTTGCTCTCTTCACACTCTCTCACACAAAATGACTGTGGCCACATCTCTAACATCTCGGCGGATCACGTCTGCTTGGGGAAGGGGTGGATGCTTAGTGTAGATGCGGTGGTCGTCGCCGACGGTGAAAACCCACTGTCGGCACGTCCCGGTCAGGGGTCCCCGCCGTTCTCTCTCACAAAGCCGGTGAGGTTGCCTTCGTCCCTTGCTCACTGTCGCGACGTGGGCAGTTGCCGCCTCTCGTCGCCCTCCTCAAGGTTGAGCTACGTCCCTCAGGTACAACTCCCTTTACAGCCGGCTTGCACCACTGCTCCAGCTGCCCACATCACTCCCTGTGGATATTTCTCTACTTCTTTGCCCCGCACATACCTGATACCTCTACTGGCTTCTACATACTGTATTTGTGATGAGTTTATGTCTCATCAACTAGTCCTAGTAATCTTATTCTAATCATGCTTCTTCAATTTCATTGCCATAGGGATGCTCATCTCGATTTTGGTGAAACTGCACAAAATGATCTGATGGTCAAAAGGTTGCAAACTTCATTTATTAGGAAGCTCGAACATTGCCAACAAATTGAAGCCTGGTCAGGGTTCACTGTTCAAGGGCTAGGGACTGCATGGATCGTTTTTTCTTTAGTTGCCTCTGTTCCAAAATAAGTGTCAACTTTAGTAGTAGTACAACTTTGTACTAAAGTTTGCACAAAGTTGGGACACTTATTTTGGAACGGAGGGAGTACATATTTGCTATGATCTGTCAATCATTGAGATGCAATAGCATGCATGTTAGTCTCCTTTGTATTTGATGAAATGTTGCAATGGGAAACCTTGGACGCAAGATACATGTAACAGGAGCTGGAAGCTTCATAGCATTGTACAAATTTATCTCGCAGATAAATTACAGTACGTACTAGTACTATACTAGTACTTCCTCCGTTCCTAAATATAAGTCTTTGTAGAGATTTCACCATTAACCACATGCGGATGTATATAGATGCATTTTAAGTGTAGATTCATTCATTTTGTTCCGTATGTAGTTCACCTAGTGGAATCTCTACAAAGACTTATCTACTAGTAATAGCTAGCCCCCACTACTAGGAATTCTCTATCCTCTCCTTGAGCCACATCATCAAAATTGATGTAGTCGTTAGATGAAGTAAATTAGTCATAATAGCCGTCTGATCTAGACGTTGAGAGGCTTCGCACTAAGCCACATGTAAGCATGCAGAAATACCATGGCACATGCATGTGAGTGGGTTTTAAATCACATCAACATGTCTGCATGCAAGCATGCACCGGTAGCATGCATGTAAGTGAGCTTTTAAGTCCCATTAATATGTCAAAAAGAAAAATATAATCCCATTATGCAGTAGGAGTTGACTGATCTTTTTTCCTTACGTGGGATGATCTAAATGATGATGGGAGTTTATTTAGTTTGGCTACCACATTTGTCATGCGGTTATAGATTGTTATTTTTTAGTTCTATGAAATCGATAATTTTGCGCAGAGAGATATACCGCTGTTCCGCGGCAATGCACGGGGACTCGTCTAGTAATATTTGGGAACGGAGGGAGTACTATGTAAAGAGTTAGGTGTCGCACGGTGATAGTGTGAGGTGGGCCATGTAATCACTGAGCCTGCGTGTTTTCACTGCTCTTGCACTCCTCCGCTGTAAGAATGGAGAAAATTGTAATCTACTACCTCCTTTCGCCGAAAGCGTGGGACATCCAGCAGTCCTACCACCTCAGTAATAAAGACCAATGAGCCATCAAATCACATAGACCCAGTAGTAAGTTGGACGGACAAAGCAACCATCACTCTTGCGCAAGTGAGAGGTCGCGTCCGCTCTGCCCGGGCATGAATGCGGCACCGATTCTTTGGAGCGGCGCTGACCGTTTTGGGCGGGAAGCGCGCGCAGGTGATGGAGGGGTTTGGGTGGGCCAGGCTGGTCAGGAGCGGGCGTGGCAGCTGTCCGCATGTCCCTACCGGACACGCCCGAAAACGAGAGGATGCACCGACTCTCGCGGCTAAAATCGTACACTACACACCATATCTCTGTAGGAGTAGGTCGATCTGTCGCACTCTCTAACACACACATGCTGTTAAACACACACACGCACACGCACGCACCTTGGTCCCGTTGCACCTTCTAACGTGACTTATTACACCTAGACGGAGGGAGTAGTAAGTATACGAGATACGGTGGCACACTGACTTAAGTCGAATACAAGTGCCCAAAATTTGTGTGCATGTTATAATAAGGATTCACTTAAAATAGTACGTGAGCGAACAGAGGGATCAATTGGACAGTGTTCCCGAGCAGTAGCGAGATGTGTGAGGTAGTAAGATACACCGCTGGCGCTTTTAATTTTTCTTATTAATTTGTTTGTTTCACCCTCTGACTAGTAGGACCCAACGTACTACGTGGAGAGAGGTAAGGTGACTAAGGCTGCATTATTTCTGCACCACTATGGATAGTCTTACCACCAAAGCCACATGACACGATTATGATTGAAATCCTAATGACTCCCACACACACAAAAAAAAAGACGGCATGCCTGTCACACGAATGCAGGAATGTATAAAAGGTTATTTTCCTCTCGTTGAACATAACGGGAGGGTTGTCTAGCTGGTTAGCCTTTTCGCTCATCAAACTTGAGGTCTCGGGTTCGATAACTACACTTGAGCATAATTTTTGCCAGGAGGATTCTTTGACTGGTCAAAATGTTTTCTAGAGTTTGCATGCTTCACACTCTCTCTCTAGTATATATATACACGCTGGAGCCTCAACGCTTGTAGTTGCTCTCTTCACACTCTCTCGCCCTCTCCTGTTGGAGCCTCAGCGCTTGTAGTTGCTCTCTTCACACTCTCTCGCCCTCTCTAGATCTAAACAAGACTTCGTTGGCCTCTCTCACCCCTCACTGCTGCTCAAAGAGCTGGCAGGATCCGTCCGCCGGGAAGGGAAGGAGGCTTAACGCTGTCGCCGTCGGTGAGGGAGGGAATCCACTACTGGCGCTGTTGTTCACTTTCCACCGAGCGGCGGCGCGGGAGGGCCTCCGACCCCTTCTTCTTCGCCGCCGTCCCGTCGCCCACGAACCACGCCCCAAGATCCTTAAGGTATATTTTACTTACTCCACAAGCATTGCTCTAGCTGCATGTATACCATGAATCTAGGACGTGGTTCAAAGAGGAAAGGAGTAGGGGAAAGTAGTGGGAAAAGTTGTATATAGCATGAATCTAGGACGTGGTTCAAAGAGGAAATGAAGGGGGAAAGTTGTCTAGCATGAATCTAGGACGTGGTTCAAAGAGGAAAGGAATGGGGGAAAGTAGTGGGGAAAGTTGTATCGCATAAATCTAGGACGTGGTTCAAAGAGGAAAGGAAGGGGCGAAAGTACTAGTTCAAAAAGGAAAGGAAGGGACAAGGCTGTAGAGTTTGAGCAGGACTAGATTTGCTGCGCTCACATAGGGAAAGGTGTCTAAAGATAACAAAACTGGGACCAACACAAATATGCTCCTTGGTTGTTTGTTCTTTGTTGCAACAGACTATGCATGACCACAGTACATCGGTAGATGCACATGGTGCTGGTGCGTCCACTGTCACGTGCAACTCATTAGCTGTTGTTAATCTAAGGCCATGTTTGGTTAAAAACTCCCTAGTCCCTACCTGCTTGGTTCCAGGGACTAAACATGGACTAGAGGTTATTAAATGACATGATAAAACACCATGTTACCCCTAGTAATGAACTAATAGAAACAAGGTGCGATGCGTGGCAGGGGCAACTATTGGAAAAAGTCCCAAAAAGACTCCCTCGGGGTCTTCTTTCTTTAGTCCCAAATGCCCACTTTTAGTCCCGAAAAGTCCCTCCTGTTTGGTATAGATGTGACTGACACGGAGTTTTTTTAGTCCCTACACAAAAATGTCCTTGTAACAAACACCCTCTAATAATGCCGCTAGAAAATTGATGCAATGCCACAGTTAAAAGCAAATTACATGTTTAACAAATTTCATTGTTAATATAATCTCTATGTTAATATTAATCAATGCCACCGTTTGAGAAATGTTGTTGTCTTGCTTTATTTCCCATTTAGATAAGGTAGATGCTTCTTTTTGTTGGCTTCTATGTCATCCACCGTTATTCACCACTAATTGTTTCCTTTGCACCTCTGTGTAAACAGTGTTATCTACTTCACCTCGTTGCCATTGTGACCTTTTGTTGCACTGCACAAAACACTTTTGTTTTAAGAGTGTTTTGTGCAGTTCAACCAAAATGTCACACCGACAATGTTGCTTGATTGCTTGATCTTAGTGGAACTGCACAAGAGGAGATCTTACTTCCTATCCATTAAGGCGAATTTGGTTCAGATCTTCTTCTTGTGAGTTGTTTGAATTCCGCATCATGAGAGGTTAGTACTAGCCTTCTTTCACATGATTCTGCAGTGTGCTTTCATATGTTGTGCTACTTGTACGATAATGTTGCTTGATTTTAGTGAGCTGCACAAATGGAGACAAGACTTCCAATCTGTATGTGCACCGTAATATCCCATTGAGGTAAATAAGGATATTTCACAACTGCTGGCCTGTATTTTGCCACTTTCATCAGAAAAATAAGTTTAGTACTATACTTGTGCTCCCTAATTGACATGCCAAATCTTACATTGAAGGCGAAGCTTGTCTGTTATTGAACCAAGTGATGAAGGGGAAGAACAAGCGGAAGAAAAACAAAAATCAACTCCTGGTGCTGTAATGAAGCACTGGAACTGTGATGACACAAGTAATGATATAGTTTTGCATCTTAATTTATTGCTATGGCTCGAACGAGCAATTGTTTTGCCACTGATTTGATGCCATACGTAATTATCTCTACTTGTGCAAACAGGGATCTTCTTTGAAGATACCATATATTTTAGTGGAACTACACAAGAAGATGTTGGAAACATTAAACTAATCGAGGAGTATATAGTAAGCATGGCCACCCCCTTAGATAGCAACAGATGGATCCGGAGGAGTGCTTCATCTGTATGCTCTACACAATCAGCCTCCTGACAAATGTTGGTACTCACCCACTGATTTCATCCATATGATTGAGCTTTGTCATCTCTATTGGTGTTGTGCTACTTTTTAGATACTGTCATGAAAAAGTGGTATTGTCCTTGAGAAGTGCTTCCTTTGTGCTGTTTTAAATATTTCCTTTCCTTTTTTTTGAGCAAACAGGGATCATCTTCCTCTGAAGAAGAATATGGAGTACGTGAAGTGACTAGTTCTGATTATGCCAGGATGAAGAAGCCTTGTCTATCTTCTCATCAGAAGGAGCAGTTGAAGGATGGTTACATTACTCCCCACAAGACCAAACTAACTTCAGCTCAGAAGGACTGACAAATCTCCATTTTTTTGCTGTAATGCGCGAGTACAATGTTGTTCCAGGATTATTTCTGGTGAGTTCCATTTTTCTAAAAGTGTGCTCTACATGGACCATGTATGTGCCTGTTGAAACTGTCAATTCATAGTACAGTTTGCTTTATACTAATCACTTTTTTGTATTTGTGCAAACAGGGGTGCTCAGCTTGATTTCAACGGGAACTGCACAAAATGTTCATGAATACATCGAATCATTCATTTCCACCACAAGAAAGGAGGTGCCCATAAGCTCAAGGCGTTGCAACATATAAGTGCGAAATCATACAAGCTACGCACAAATTTGGTTGATTTTAGTGGAACTGCAAAAAAAGAATAGCTGGTTTATTTAGCACGAGGTGCCATGTCAATGTCCGAACTGATGGCAAACCCTGCCCATTCCACAATTGTAGGCATTTGATATTTTGGAATGGGACAACCTTGTCAAATTTTGCTCATTGATTTTAGCAAGATATGCGTTTGATATTTTCGAATGGGACGCCCTTTGCTGTCAGCAGCGACGATCAATTTTTTCTTTATTCTTTAGTTGTGAAGTAAATATTGCCTCTGACATGTGAGTCGCGGAGATGCATAATCATCGATTGTTTTGAATGTTCTCTATGAATTGACAGGCCTGTGTGTTTGATTGCAATGTAAAGAAACGCTAAAAAGCTGCTCAAACTCTTTGTACTCATTTTGTACCTTTTTACTTTGCACATTGTGAAAGTGCATACTTTTTTGTATAATATTGGTCAAAGTAGAGATACTTTGACTGCAGACAAAACTTGTATGCAGACTAGAAAGAACCGGAGGGAGTACATGTGAAACTGCTGCAAACGTGGTGATCACCCTGGGAATAATGCTAGTACGTATTGTTTTGGATGTTCATCCAATGCTAGTGATACAGGAATTCGAACTAATCAAAATAAATTCATTCATACACGGTCGGATTTCATATAAACATGTCGGATTTCATTACATTTCATACATTCTTCAACTAAAAAGGGGTGTTTGTGGCCGCATGCATCTCCCAGATGCAGAGGCCGGGGGTCATCCTCCTTTTCTAAAAAAACTAAAAATGGGTGTGCTGGAGGTATAATTAATTAACCGAAGCTACCCACCTGTGTCCCGCTGAGCCAAACAGAAGCTTCAGTGACTTAACTACAGGTGCAGTTGCGTAACTGACATGTGGCCTATTGGGCCGACGTGTCAGTTAGCCAACTGCACCAGCAGTTAAGTAGAAGCAGCGTTCTTCTCCAGCGCAGCTCTCCGACTCCACGTCGCCGCCAAGAAGCTAACCGGCCATCAATGGTCAACCCGCCTAGCTTGGCTTCAACCGGAGGGTAGCAGCGGTGGCCTTACTTGGACCCGAGCGGCGGCGACCTACCGTGTTCTACTCTTCCTCTTTTTCTGTGTGGCGCGGCCTCATTGGCAGCGGGGCGGGGCCTCGGCGGAGCCGGCGATGTCCTCTGTCTCGTTGCCGGCGGGCGGCGCCTTAGAGGAGTGGTGGAAATCCTCCCCCACGTTGCTGGCAGGGTGGGGCCTCGGCTGAGCCGGCAATGTCCTCTTCCTCGTTGTTGGCGGGGCGGGGCCTCGGCGGAGCCGGTGGCGTCCTCTGCCTCGTTGTTGGCACCGCGGGGCCTCGGCGGAGCCGGCGGTGTCCTCTGCCTCGTTGTTGGCGCCGCGGGGCCTCGGCGGATCAGGGTGTCATCGACGCCAGCGGAGCGGGGACTCGTCGGAGCAGGCATTGTCCTCTGCCTCGTCCTCGGTCTCGCCAAACAGCGCCTCGCCCACTTCATCAACCTCTTTACTAGCCTCTTTGTAAGCGGCTGCATTCTTCGCCACCCGCATGCGGTACCGCCAGCGCTCGAGGCGGCCCTTGCGGGCGGAGCGGTACGAGTCGAGCAGCGCCTCCTGCTCCGCCTGCTCCGTGGTGATCTGCTCCTTCGCCTGCAGGTGCTCCTGGAGGAGATGGTGGTTGTAGGCGGCGTCGGCCTGCGCCTCCCAGAACTGCTCCTCATGCATCTGCCTCACCCTGTCCATATATTGGGCACGGGCCTCGCCGATGGTCATGGTGCAATGCACCGGCGAGGATGGCGCGGAGGAGGGGGTTGGCGCCGGATCGTCAACTACCATGTTTTCCATTGGGACGTCATCATCCTCCGGCTGCCTGCCGGCCAGCCGGTCGGTAGCAATGGCTGCCATCTCCTTGTGGTCCATCGTCTGCCTATCCCGAAGAGCGCTGGAGCATGAGGAAGCCATGGTGGGCAGTAGTGGTGTGGACAGGAGAAAGGGAACGGATGTGGATGACTGCGCGTATGGTGGGCGCAGCAGTTTATATATCAATGGTGGGCAGGCGGAGGGACGGACGTGTGGCGCCGGAGTAGCCGCCTCGGCAACTGTGTATCATTAATGTGTGCGGCAGACGGACGGACGGACAACACTTGTGTCATTTGAAGGCGGAGCAATCGCCTGCACTGGGAAGCGGGCGGCCGGCGCTGACGTTTTCGGGCGGAAAGCGCGCGCGGGCGAGGAGATGACTTTACTTGGATAGGATGACAATGGGGACCCACCAGGTCCATAGCCTCACGTACGCAAGTGTCTCCTTATTATATATATATATATATATATATATATACCTATAATTTATTTTGCTTCCTTCTGGTTTCCTGACATCACGGTCCCACACCATTGTCAACCTATGTACTCCCTCCTTTCCGGTTTATAGGGCTTATCTCAAAATTTTAGTTTTTCCATTTTATAAGGCTCAATTTGGTTGTTTTCCATTACATGTTCAGATTCCAAGGTGCATTAAATCATTGCATGCAAGTATTAAGAGAAAATTGACCAATGCATGTACTTTATGCATGCATGCATTGCAATTAATGCATTGATAAACATAATTTTTTGAGGATAACAAGAGCATTAATTAGGTGCTTTTGCAAAACTACAAAAAGTATTCCACCACTCGCCATCTACCTTGATTGGTGAGATTTTTGAATTGAGCATTATAAACCGGAAAGGAGGGAGTAGTCAATAAACGAGAGAATTGACAAGAAGCGGCCGACAGCTGGGACCAAGCAGCTCGAGCAGTATTTTTGTTTTTGAGGTGTGAGCACTACAGAGTTTTTCGACGTTTACCCCAGATATTAATTTTTCTCCTCTGAACAACAACGAAAACATCGCTGCAGGTATTAACTGGGCGGGCTGTGGCCCGTCTAGCCCAGGCCAGATATCCAGCCCAGATATTAAATTTTTTCAAGCTGAAAATGGCTAGCCCAGCTATACTTTTTTTTAGGAATACCCAGGCAAGGTCAAGTTGTTATTCTCTGCCCCGCTGGGCTGCAAATCTTTCCTAGGAGGGATGCATTAGGCTTAACAAGAAAATGGGCTTTAAGAAATAATAAATGGGATGTAATTATAAAAACTGGGTAGTAACCATAAAAAAATGCACCAAACAGTGATTACTTTATAAAATGTTATTTTTGGAATATTGAAAATTTTAATTTCATTAATTGTTGCGAGCGCAATATTTCGTTGGATTTTTAAGTAATATAAATTTATATTGAAATTGTATTTAATCTGACTAAAAATTTCGGCATAAAAATATTCGGATCCCATCAAAATGTGGGAAATTTATTGAATTCTGTTTTGAACGGTTGGTTGAAATGGGCTGTACTTTTAACAAACTGTAAATGGGCTGTAGTAAATTCCATTAGAATTCAAAAATGGGCTACACATTCTTACAAATCTCAAATGGGCTATAAGTTCTCTGCCACACAATTCTGGCCTTACTAAGTTGACGCGTCCCTTAAAAAAACAGAGTTGGCGCGTATGCAAGGCTTTGTCAACTTATAGTCAACACACGGTTGTAGCAGCAGTGGTCATTGGATGTCCATCCAACGGATGCCGTACTTCTTCTTCAATCTCGGATATTCTAGCTTCACCTGCCCAAAAAATGATTCCTCCCCCTGACATCTGGGGCGCACCATTTCGGAAGCTGACCTGTGGGCCTACTAAGTTGACATACCAAGGGCTTTGTCAACTTAGTCAATATAAACGATTCTAGCTGCAGTGACCGTATGATGTCCATCCAACGGCCGTCATGCTTCTTCAACCTCTGGTCTTCTTGCTCCAGCCGCCCAAAGCAGCACCGGTCGTGCCGCCTGCTCCTGCCTCCCATGGTCGGTTGTGCTGCCGCGGAGGCCTCACCACCCCCTACTACTCCCACCGCTGGCCAGGCCATCCCTCCACTCACCCAAACCCCCTGTTATTCTGCGGCGACGGCAGCGCAGCCGAACCAGTGAACCCTCGTACTCCTCTCCGCGTGTGCATCCACTACCGCGTCTTCCCCGGCTCTGCGCCGTCCCCTTCCTAGGCCTCACCATCGTCCACCGTCGTGGTGCTCTCGGCGCGCCGTGGTCAACATGGTCAAGGAATGACTTCCATCAGACGTGGACTATACGTGGAGAGGCTGATAGCTGGGTCCACGGCAGCCGCAAGGAAGTGCCTCCTTATTACGCGCAAAATAATTATTCCTCCACCTCACAACGGGGACCCACCGGACGGGCCACCGTATTTCACGAAAAAATGATTCGCCCCCTGACTGCTAGGACCCACAAGCTACATCTTCGCACGCAAGGAAGTGCGTCCGGGAAAAAACGATTTGCCCCCCTGACTGCTGGGACCCACTAGCTACATCTTCGCACGCAAGGAAGTGCGTCCAGAAAAAAAATGATTCACCCCCCGACTACTGGGACCCACCAGCTACACCTTCGCACGCAAGGAAGTGCGTCCGGGTAAAAAAAATGATTCGCCCCCTGACTGCTGGGACCCACTAGCTACACCTTCGCACGCAAGGAAGTACGTCCGGGCAAAAAAAACGATTCGCCCCCCTGACTGCTGGGACCCAGCAGCTACACCTTCGCACCCAAGGAAGTGCGTCCGGGCAAAAAAAACAAATCGCCCCCCTAACTGCTGGGACCCACCAGCTACATCTTCGCAGGCAAGGAAGTGCCTGACAGTCGGGACCCACCTGGTCGAAGCGTACGTAGCGTTGTCATCTTGGTCGCGAACGTGTACGTACATACTGGTCGATGTAGAGGCGTGCACGTGTCGTAGTAGAGGCGCGCATGTGTCGTAGTAGAGGCGCGCACGTGTCGTAGTAGAGGAGCGCACGTAGCATGTACACGTACGTACAGCGGCGAGGATGCAAGAAAGAAAATACAGCCACGTACGTACATACGGGCAGGGTCTTGAACGCCTACTCGCGCATACATACATGGCTGGGTCGGAACAGAGAAACAGAGTCGTCGTCGTGTTCATGGGGAGGCAACGGAATGCGTCGTGTTCATCGGGAGGCAACGGAACGCGTGGGAGCCAACCGGCTTGGACGGAACAGGCAATGGAAACGAGGCCTGGCATACCGCAGAACGGAGGAAACGACCTTGTGTTCGCCCGGCCACGTTCGGAACAAGGTCCTGTTGATCGGGAGGGGTGTGGCGTACCGTAAAATGGAGGAAACGGACCTCCTACGGTCAAAACGGGGGTCCTGTTGATCAGGAGGGGTGTGGCGTACCGCAAAGCGGACAAAATGGACCTCCTATGGTCGAAACGGGGGTCCTGTTGATCAGGAGGGGTGTGGCGTACCACAAAACGGACGAAACGGACCTCCTACGGTCGAAACGGGGGTCCTGTTCATCGGGAGCGGTGTGGCGTACCGCAAAACGGGACTCCATGGGATACTGTTCATCTCCACCATCGACCTCCTCCAGCCTCCACGGGCTACCGTCGACCTCCTCCAGCCTCCACAGGCTCGTGTTCATCCAGCCTCCACCGCGCGCTACTCCACCGGCTACTGTTCAACCACCCCTCTACCGTCTACAGTTCATCCAGCCCTCCACCGTCTACTGTTCATCCAGCCCTCCACACCACGGGGTCCTGTTCAACCACCCCTCC
>NC_041393.1:384735940-384751452 GCF_002162155.2 Triticum dicoccoides | reverse complement strand
ATGATCACTGCTCATCCAATCGATCGGCTTCAGTTAGCTGCAGTAGCGAAGGAATCGCTCCATCAGGTTCAGTTAACAGCCATCGATCGATCGCTCGGGTTCAGTAACTCGTAGCCTGCAGTGCAATCGCTCGGGTTCAGTTAGAGCCCAACGCCTCGCTCGGGTTCAGTTAGAGCCAACGCCTCGCACGTGTACGAGAGAAACGCGCATCAGTCAGCCCCTGACCTCCCACCGTAACCGGCAACTCCCCGAAGTTTTCCTCCCCCTCGCTTCTACCAGGGTTTTTTCCGTCATGAACTGCCCAAAGAATGTCATGCAGCTGCGTCTCCGGCCCTCCTAGGACGAAAAGCCCATGTTCTGTCATGATTTTTTGTCATAGAAGTAGGAGCCCACCACATCTATGATGATACCGGGTTTTGTCACAATTATCATCATAGAAGTGTCATATGTATGACAGAAAAAAATTGTTCGACCCAAAATGTCACGGATGTGTCTTTTTTTGTAGTGCTAGTTCATCTCTTGTATCCAATCTGGTATCAAAACCACAAATTGGTACATGTGGGTTGCTAGTAGTGTGATTACTCCTTGTAGTTGATGCTAATTGGTTTACTTGGTGGAAGATCATATGTTCAGATCCTTAATGCATATTAATACTCCTCTGATTATGAACATGAATATGCTTTGTGAGTAGTTACTTTTGTTCCTGAGGACATGGGAGAAGTCTTGCTATTAGTAGTCATGTGAATTTGGTATTCGTTCGATATTTTGATGAGATGTATGTTGTCTTTCCTCTAATGGTGTTATGTGAACATCGACTACATGACACTTCACCATTATTTGGGCCTAGAGGAAGGCATTGGGAAGTAATAAGTAGATGATGGGTTGCTAGAGTGACAGAAGCTTAAACCCTAGTTTATGTGTTGCTTCGTAAGGGGCTGATTTGGATCCATATGTCTAATGTTGTGGTTAGGTTTACCTTGATACTTCTTTTGTAGTTACGGATGCTTAATGATAAGTGGGATGCTTGTCCAAGTAAGGGCAGTACCCAAGCACTGATCCACCCACATGTCAAATTATCAAAGTACCGAACGCGAATTATATGAGTGTGATGAAAACTAGCTTGACGATAATTCCCATGTGTCCTCGGGAGCGCTTTTCTCATTATAAGATATTGTCTAGGCTTGTCCTTTGCTACAAAAAGGATTGGGCCACCTTGTTGCACTTTATTTACTTTCATTGCTTGTTACCCGTTACAATTTATCTTATCACAAAACTATCTGTTACCTACAATTTTAGTGCTTGCAGAGAAAACCTTACTGAAAACCGCTTGTCATTTCCTTCTGCTCCTTGTTGGGTTCGACACTCTTACTTATCGAAAGGACTACGATAGATCCCCTATACTTGTGGGTCATCAGTATGTTATACCGAAGCATATCTGAACTGATATGAGTTCCAATTTATTATCTGACTGAGCTTTATGTTTATGCTCATAGTTGACACGTCTGAGGTCGAAGCCCTCGAGAGTGCACTGGTCGAGCCAAGAAGGAGGCGGTCGAGGAACGAAGTGCCCGCCAAAAGGATGAGGCGAGGATGGATGAAGTCCAACAAGAGCTCACAGATGCTATAAGAAAATGTGAGTCTTTGGAGCGCCTTACCTGTTGAAATACTAGGGGATCCCCCTCCACCCAAGGGTGATCCCATGTTTGAACTCAAACCATTACTTGATAATCTTAAGTATGCTTATCTTGATGAAAAGAAAATATATCCTGTTAGTATTAGTGCTTACCTTTCACAGCAAGAAGAAGAAAGATTATTAAAACTCTGAAGAAGCACCGTGCTGCTATTGGATATACTCTGGATGATCTTAAGGGAATTAGTCCCACTCTATGCCAACACAAAATTAAAGTGGAGGAAGATGCCAAACCAGTTAGAGATCCTCAATGATGATTAAATCCTAAGATGAAGGAAGTGGTAAGAAAGGAGATACTAAAGCTCCTCGAGGCAGGCATAATTTATCCTGTTGCTGATAGTGAATGGGTAAGTCATGTCCATTGTGTTCCTAAGAAGGGAGGTATTACTGTCGTTCCTAATGATAAAGATGAATTGACCCCGCAAAGAATTATTACAGGTTATAGGATGGTAATTGATTTCCATAAATTAAATAAGGCTACTAAGAAAGATCATTACCCTTTACCTTTTATTGATCAAATGCTAGAAAGACTATCCAAACACACACATTTCTGCTTTCTAGATGGTTATTCTGGTTTCTCTCAAATACCTGTGTCAACGAAGGATCAATCAAAAACTACTTTTACTTACCCTTTCGGTACTTCTACTTATAGACGTATGCCTTTTGGTTTATGTAATGCACCTGTTACCTTTCAAAGATGTATGATGGCTATATTCTCTGACTTTTGTGAAAAGATTTGTGAGGTATTCATGGATGATTTCTCCGTCTATGGATCCTCTTTCGATGATTGCTTGAGCAACCTTGATCGAGTTTTGCAGAGATGTGAAGACACTAGTCTCGTATTGAACTGGGAAAAGTGCCACTTTATGGTTAATGAAGGCATTGTCTTGGGGCATAAGATTTCCGAGAGAGGTATTGAAGTTGATAAAGCTAAAGTTGATGCTATTGAAAATATGCCATGTCCCAAGGACATAAAAGGTATAAGAAGTTTCCTTGGTCATGCCGGTTTTTATAGGAGGTCCATTAAGGACTTTTCTAAAATCTCTAGGCATCTGACTAATTTATTGCAAAAAGATATTCCTTTTGTCATTGATGATGATTGTGTGGAAGCATTTGAAATACTTAAGAAAGCTTTGATCACTGCACCTATTGTTCAGCCACCTGATTGAAATTTACCCTTTGAAATTATGTGTGATGCTAGTGATTATGATGTCGGTGTTGTTCTAGGGCAAAGAGTTGATAAGAAATTGAATGTTATCCAGTATGCTAGTAAAACTCTTGATACGGCCCAGAGAAATTATGCTACTACTGAAAAAGAGTTCTTAACAGTTGTATTTGCTTGTGATAAGTTTAGACTTTATATTGTTGATTCTAAAGTTACTATTCACACTGATCATGCTGCTATTAAATATCTTATGGAAAAGAAAGATGCTAAACCTAGACTCATTAGATGGGTCCTCTTGCTCCAAGAATTTGATTTGCATATTATTGATAGAAAGGGAGTTGAGAACCCCGTTGTAGACAATTTGTCTAGGTTAGAGAATGTTCTTGATGACCCACTACCTATTGATGATAGCTTTCCTGATGAACAATTAGCGGCCGTTAATGCTTCTCGTACTGCTCCTTGGTATGCTGATTATGCTAATTACATTGTTGCTAAATTTCTACAACCTAGTTTCACATACCAGCAAAAGAAAAAGTTCTTTTATGATTTAAGACATTACTTCTGGGATGACCCACACCTTTATAAAGAAGGAGTAGATGGTGTTATTAGACGTTGTGTACCTGAGCATGAACAGGAACAGATCCTACACAAGTGCCACTCTGAATCATATGGAGGACACCACGCTGGAGATAGAACTGCACATAAGGTATTGCAATCCGGTTTTTATTGGCCTACTCTCTTCAAAGATGCTCGTAAGTTTGTATTGTCTTGTGATGAATGTCAAAGAATAGGTAATATTATTAGACGTCAAGAAATGTCTATGAATTATTCTCTTGTTATTGAACCATTTGATGTTTGGGGCTTTGATTATATGGGACCTTTTCCTGCCTCTAATGGTTATACACATATTTTAGTTGTTGTTGATTACGTTACTAAGTGGGTAGAAGCTATTCCAACTAGTAGTGCTGATCATAACACTTCTATTAAAATGCTTAAAGAAGTTATTTTTCCGAGGTTTGGAGTCCCTAGATATCTTATGACTGATGGTGGTTCACATTTTATTCATGGTGCTTTCCGTAAGATGCTTGCTAAGTATGATGTTAATCATAGAATTGCATCTCCTTATCACCCGCAGTCTAGTGGTCAAGTAGAGTTGAGCAATAGAGAGCTCAAATTAATTTTGCAAAAGACTGTGAATAGATCTAGAAAGATATGGTCCAAGAAACTTGATGATGCATTATGGGCCTATAGAACTGCTTATAAAAATCCTATGGGTATGTCTCCGTATAAGATGGTTTATGGAAAAGCATGTCACTTACCTCTTGAACTTGAACATAAAGCATATTGGGCTATTAAAGAGCTCAACTATGACTTCAAACTTGCCGGTGAGAAGAGGTTGTTTGATATTAGCTCACTTGATGAATGGAGAACCCAGGCCTATGAGAATGCCAAGCTATTTAAAGAAAAAGTTAAACGATGGCATGACAAAAGGATACAAAAGCGTGAGTTTAACGTAGGTGATTATGTGTTATTATTCAACTCTCGCTTAAGATTTTTTGCAGGAAAACTTCTCTCTAAATGGGAAGGTCCTTACGTTATCGAGGAGGTCTATCGTTCCGGTGCCATAAAAATCAACAACTTTGAAGGCACAAGTCCGAGAGTTGTGAACGGTCAAAGAATCAAACATTATATCTCAGGTAATCCTATCAATGTTGAAACTAATATTATTGAGACTGTAACCCCGGAGGAATACATAAGGGACACTTTCCAGAACGTTTCAGAATCTAAAAAGGAATAGGTATCTGGTACGGTAAGTTAACCGACTCAAAAACAATTCTAATGGCAATTTTCCTCCGTTTTGGAATATTTAAGAATTTTAGGAAGAAAGAAGTAATCCGGGAAGGACACGAGGCCTCCACGAGGGTGGAGGGCGCGCCCACCCTTACTGAGCGCGCCCCCTGTCTTGTGGCCACCTCGTGTGCCTCCCGGACTCAGTTTTCTTGCACGTTACGTATTTTGGTCGGTAAAAAATCATTATATAATCTCTCGAAGGTTTTGACCACCGTATCACGCAAATATCCTCTGTTTTCGTTTCGAGCTGTTTTTCTGACAGATCTAGAAGCACCATGACGTCTCCAAGCACTCCCAAGGACAAGTTTTTCGAGAGGGTCATCAACTCCTATCTAGCGGAGGTGCTGCAACACCCTCAAACCATTGAGATGCGTGAGGGGGTGCTGCACATCCGCGATGTGGAGGGACCAAGACGTACCGGAAGCGTGGAGACAAAGCCCGAAGCCATGGAGCAACAAGTTTTCAAGTGCCAAGGGATGGTGGAGCGTGGACTCAATGCCAACCAGATGATGATCACGGAGTTCACCAACAACCACAAGCTAGATGCCAAGATCATTGGGGAGACCATCTTCAAGCTTCAAGAGAAAATCGAGCACCTCCAAGCCCAGATCTATGACCTACAAAACCAAAACTGTGAGTATGAATACATATTCAAGAGGATGAGTTTGGCTGCAGATTTGAGGACCCCGGAGACTCAATCATCCTTCTATGATGGTGAGCCTATGCCTTGGAAGACGGACGACGAGCCTACATCATCACCTCCTCCATCACCTCCGAGGACATAATCACATGGGTATGGGCACTCCCCTTGGCAACTGCCAAGCTTGGGGGAGGTGCCCCGGTATCGTATCACCATCACACTCCTATCTTTACCGTTTTACTTAGTTCGATCCTTTTAGTAATATCTTGATCTAGTAGATTGAAGTTTTGGTATCGAGTAGTTTTGAGTTTTGCTTTGTGATCTCTTTATGTAATTGAGTCCGTGGGCTATCTATAATAAAGTTTAGTGTTGAGTCAAGGGCTTTGCTATCTTTCTATGATCTTGAGAAAGAAGAAAGAAATAAAAGAATAAAAGAGTTCATATTGATCTTATGAATGGTAATGACTTCACACATAAAAAGTATGAGGCATAAAAGTTGTTGAGAGTTGACAAACATAGTTTTGGTCATCGTTGTAATTAATAGGAAGTAATAAGGAAAGAGAGGTTTTCACATACAAATATACTATCTTGGACATCTTTTATGATTGTGAGCACTCATTAAGTATGACATGCTAAAAGAGTTGATGTTGGACAAGGAAGACAACATAATGGTTTATGTTTTCTCACATCTCAGTTAAAGTATATTGTCATTGGTCTTCCCAAACATATTGAGCTTTCCTTTCCCCCTCATGCTAGCAAAAATTCCTTGCACCAAGTAAAGATACTACTTGTGCTTCCAAATATCCTTAAACCCAGTTTTGCCATGAGAGTCCACCATACCTACCTATGGATTGAGTAAGATCCTTCAAGTAAGTTGTCATGCTGCAAACAACAAAAATTACTCTCTAAATATGTATGACTTATTAGTGCGGAGAAAATAAGCTTTATACGATCTTGTTATGGAAGCAATAAAAGTGACGGACTGCATAATAAAGGTCCATATACAAGTGGCAATATAAAGTGACGTTCTTTTGCATTATGATTTTATGCATCCAATCCTAAAAGCACATGACAACCTCTGCTTCCCTCTGCGAAGGGCCTATCCTTTACTTATGTTTTTACTTTATGCTTGAGTCAAGGTGATCTTCACCTTTCCCTTTTTCATTTTATCCTTTGGCAAGCTCCTCGTGTTTGAAAGATCCTGATATATATATCCAATTGGATGCAAGTTAGAATGAATTATTATTGTTGACATCACCCAAAGGTGAATACGTTGGGAGGCAACACAATAAGCCCCTATCTTTCTCAGTATCCGGTTGAAACTCCATAACCACAAGTATTGCGTGAGTGTAAGCAATTGTAGAAGACTATATGATGGTTGAGTATGTGGACTTGCTGAAAAGCTCTATTCTTGACTCTTTCTGATGTTATGATAAATTGCAATTGCTTCAATGACTGAGATTATAGTTTGTTAGTTCCCAATGAAGTTTCTGAACCATACTTGACATTGTGAATCGATTGTTACTTGAGCATAAGAAACCATATGACAAAATCTATATATGTTGTTGTTATAGGAATGATCATGATGCCCTCATGTCCGTATTTTATTTTTATCGACACCTCTATCTCTAAACATGTGGACATATTTTTCGATTTCGGCTTCCGCTTGAGGATAAGCGAGGTCTAAGCTTGGGGGAGTTGATACGTCCATTTTGCATCATGCTTTTATATCAATATTTATTGCATTATGGGCTATTATTACACATTATATCTCAATACTTATGGCTATGCTCTCTTATTTTACAAGGTTTACCATGAAGAGGGGGAATGCCGGCAGCTGGAATTCTAGCTGGAAAAGGAGCAAATATTGGAAACCTATTCTACACAGCTCCAAAAATCCTAAAACTCCATGGAATTTATTTTTGGAATTAATAAGAATTATTGTGCAAAGAAACTACCAGAGGGGGCCCACACCCTGGCCAGGAGGGTGGGGGCGCGCCCACCCCTACTAGGCACGCCCACTGTCTCCTGGGCCCCCAGGTGGCCCTCCGGTGCCCATCTTCTCCTATATGAAGGCTTGTACGCTGAAAAAAATCACAAGCAAGCTTACGGGACAAAACTCCGCCGCCACGAGGCGGAACCTTGGTGGAACCAATCTAGGGCTCCGGCGAAGCTGTTCTGCCGGGGAAACTTCCCTCCGGGAGGGGGAAATCATCACCAACGATCCTCTCATCGGGAGGGGGTCAATCTCCATCAACATGTTCACCAGCACCATCTCCTCTCAAAAGCCTAGTTCATCTCTTGTATCCAATCTTGTATCAAAACCACGAATTAGTACCTGTGGGTTGCTAGTAGTGTTGATTGCTCCTTGTAGTTGATGCTAATTGGTTTACTTGGTGGAAGATCTTATGTTCAGATCCTTAATGCATATTAATACTCCTCTGATTATGAACATGAATATGCTTTGTGACTTTTGTTCCTGGGGACATCGGAGAAGTCTTGCTATTAGTAGTCATGTGAATTTGGTATTCGTTCGATATTTTGATGAGATGTATGTTGTCTTTCCTATAGTGGTGTTATGTGAACGTCGACTACATGACACTTCACCATTATTTGGGACTAGAGGAAGGCATTGGGAAGTAATAAGTAGATGATGGGTTGCTAGAGTGACAGAAGCTTAAACCCTAGTTTATGTGTTGCTTCGTAAGGGGCTGATTTGGATCCATATGTCTAATGTTGTGGTTAGGTTTACCTTAATACTTCTTTTGTAGTTGCGGATGCTTAATCATAAGTGGTATGCTTGTCCAAGTAAGGGCAGTACCCAAGCACTGGTCCACCCACATATCAAATTATCAAAGTACCGACCGTGAATCATACGAGCGTGATGAAAACTAGCTTGACGATAATTCCCATGTGTCCTCGGGAGCGCTTTTCTCATTATAAGAAATTGTCTAGGCTTGTCCTTTGCTACAAAAAGGATTGGGACACCTTGCTGCACTTTATTTACTTTCCTTGCTTGTTACCCGTTACAATTTATCTTATCACAAAACTATCTGTTACCTACAATTTCAGTGCTTGCAGAGAAAACCTTACTGAAAACCGCTTGTCATTTCCTTCTGCTCCTTGTTGGGTTCGACACTCTTACTTATCGAAAGGACTACGATAGATCGCCTATACTTGTGGGTCATCAGTATCTTATACCGAAGCATATCTGAACTGATATGAGTTCAAATTTATTATCTGACTGAGCTTTATGTTTATGCTCATAGTTGACACATCTGAGGTCGAAGCCCTCAAGAGTGCACTGGCCGAGCCAAGAAGGAGGCGGTTGAGGAACGAAGTGCCCGCCAAAAGGATGAGGCGAGGACGAATGAAGTCCAACAAGAGCTCACGGATGCTATAAGAAAATGTGAGTCTTTGGAGCGCAAGGTGTCGAATCAAGAATCCAAACTTGCTGCGGCGCTCCAAGGTGTGAAGGAGGCTAGGGTTGAAGCCCAAGGTGCCTATCAGGAGATCCGCGAAGCGAAGAAGATCATGGCTGGTAAGACTTTTAATATGCAAAGCAAATACGTAAGGAGGAAGTATACCTTTCTGACACGCATTTGGAGTTATCCAGGAGCGTTTGCGGATCTGCCCCGAAGTGTTGCAGATGTTGCATTCTTCTTCCGAGCCAAAGCGGGAAGCTCAATAGAGAAACTGTTCTGGTCATAGTACCTTGAGCCAGAGCAGCCCTTGCCCCTCAGCGATCAGCTGAAACAGCTGACCGAGCTACATAGGATGGCCGAACTGGCCATGAAGGATGTCATAGTCCGTCTGTGGCCAGCCGAACCAATACCTAATAGCTATTTTGGGCTTGTGAAGCGGCTGGTCGATGCCTGCCCACAGTTAGATGCTATAAAGTGGTCGGTCTGCATCCAAGGTGCCTGGATGGCCTATGACCGTGTCAAGGTACAGTGGGCGGAGATGAGTGCCACCAGTCTTGCAACCGAGGGGCCGCCCGCGGGCACGGAGCATCGTATGCTGGAGAAGTATTTCAGCGATGTCCTTGAAGGATCCCGCATTATAGAGGGCCTGTGTTCGAAGGATATCATTTTTTCATGAATGTATCTGTGATGCCCAAACTTTGTGATGAAAACAACGCGTTCATATAATTTTAGTCTTCTTTCCTCTGAAATTATTTATCCTCCGTTGCAGTCGTTTATTAAATCTGAGAGTTGGCCAGTCGTCGACTTCAGCCCCTCGCGTAGATACTACGGGGGTGTTCAGAACAGCACAAAACACACTTAACCCAACTATTCGGTCCTTGAAGGAGGTGCTAGTGCGGTGAACCAGGCAATCAGACTATGCGGCTTTATCACTCTCACTTAGCCATAGGAGTTTGACAATAGAATTGTAAGCGCAACCCTTGGTATTGTTTGGTGATCCGAACTCTAGCGCTATAAACACCTGACCAGGTAAAAACTAGTCCTTCATGTGACACGGAAAAAATCGCAAGAGATTTATACTGAGTCACCGAATAGCTGACCAGCTCTCACCACATCATGATAGTCAGTTTTCTGCTTTCTCTACTGAGGTGTTTATCTGGCCAACCGGAAACACAATGGCAATAGTTCTCCCTTTACTTCCTTAGCCGAACAATTGGAACGTAAGGTAGTAACCACAGGAGCCGGGAAACCCAACTATTGACCCAAGACATGATTCGGAGCTAATGCATATAATGCTAGATTCGGGACGCCGAATTACACTTGTGAAAGTGTTCGGACTTATAGTAAATTTAATACATGTATGCGGCTGAATAGAGCCCTTGGCGATTTAGGTCAAGCCAAGGTGTACATGACAATCAGATGATAAAGAAGAAAAAAACACAGAATAAGGAATAAGCCATTACCAAGTAATTTGGGCGAAGAACTGTTTCCATTATAGTCTGATTGATACGCCAAAATGTATTTGTATAGATGATGCTATAAGTATCGAGGCTATTTTACATGCCTAGCGAAAGGGAAAGTTCTGTACATGTATTTAATAACAATGGGGAGGTGATCTTAAAAGATCCTTTAGGTACTCCGCCGTGCATCTGCGCTGCTTTTTGCCTTGGTGTGCTATCCTTTGAGAGGACTTAATGAATAAGTTTTCATAAGGGGCCGGATAAAGCGCCCTTCGCACCCTAAAAGAGTGATGTGGGTTGTAAAGAACCTGAAAAGAAAAAATGAAATTAAGAGAAAGACATATTGGGGTCCAGATACGGTTGAGCCGTATTGTGGACTTTATCCTAGATATGCCTCCATCGTCGCCCATGGTATTTTTAGTGCATAATTATGAGCATGCGGTACATACGCCGCTGCTTGGTTGGGCCAAAGACAGAGGACGGATTACTAGTGGAGCTCCTGATGAGCTAGACTATCATTATGTAGGGTAGTTCGGCTCGTTTGACGAGGTCCGATGGCTTGACTGCCGATGTGGAGTTCGGTTTGATAAGGCCGACCTGCACTTCCGCTGTGAGGGCCGCGGTATGGTCCTTGGTACAGAGGGAGCAATCCATGTTTCCATGAACTGTTATAACACCGCGTGGTCTAGGCATTTTGAGTTTTAGATAAGCATAATGCGGGACCGTGTTGAAGCGGGCAAACGCAGTTCGTCTGAGCAGTGTGTGATAGCCACTGCGGAAGGGACGATGTCAAAGATCAAGTCTTCACTTTGGAAGTTGTCCGGCAAACCGAATACGACCTCCAATGTGATTGAGCCCGTGCAGCGGGCCTCTACACCAGGTACCACTACTAGGAAAAGGCCTACTAATCGCCACTGGTTTTGCCTACTAATGGCGCACTACCGGTGCGCCATTAGTATCACGCCACTAGTATTTTTTACTAATGGCGCACCACTGGTGCGCCATTAGTATCTGGTATACTAATGGCGCACCAAGCAGTGCGCCATTAGTTTTGCCCACAATGCGCCACTAGAGTCTGCTATACTAATGTCGCACCACATGGTAGTGCACCATTAGTAACAATTTTTTAAAAATTTTTTCTTAATCTCAGGTCACTATTTCACATATGAGATATCCAACAAATATATATACAACAAGCATCACTAAAACAATCATAGCCAACACACAAGTTCCATCATATATACATACATAGCCAACACATAGTTCCATCATTACATATTACAAAAGTTTCACATTGTTCATCCAACACCGTTATCCATCAATTCACAAAAGTTTCACATTGATACAAAATAAAAGCACAAATGGAAAAGAAGCACTCCATCCATGCAAGCTTCCGTGAATTAAATCAAATCTGCAAAATGATAAACAAGAAGTTAGAAGAAGAAGAAGAAGAAGAAGACTAGAAGAAGACTAGAAGAAGAAGAACACTAGAAGAAGAATAAGAAGAATTTTTGAAAAGAAGAAGAATAAGAAGAAGACTATAAGCTTATTATGTAAACTTGATCATTTTGTGCTAACATAAGTAATTTTGGAGCTAACCTATAGGAAACTAAGCATATAAGCTCTAAGTTAGCATATTAGAGCCAACTTAGGTAAAATGAAGCTAACCTATGTCATTTTGGAAAAGAAGAAGAATAAGAAGAAGACTATAAGCTTATTATGTAAACTTGATCATTTTGTGCTAACATAAGTTATTTTGGAGCTAACCTATAGGAAACTAAGCATATAAGCCCTAAGTTAGCATATTAGAGCCAGCTTAGGTAAAATGAAGCTAACCTATGTCATTTTGGAAAAGAAGAAGAATAAGAAAAAGACTATAAGCTTATTATGTAAACTTGATCATTTTGTGCTAACATAAGTTATTTTGGAGCTAACCTATAGGAAACTAAGCATATAAGCTCTAAGTTAGCATATTAGAGCGAACTTAGGTAAAATGAAGCTAACCTATAGGAAACTAAGCATATTAGAGATAACATAGGTAACTAAGTATATATATAACATTTTGGAGATCTGACATACCTGACAAAGTTCAGTTCTCATGCATTATTCTTCTCCTTCTCCTTCCTCGGCCTGATGTGCCAAGAGCGGCGAGGTGGTGGAGGCAATGGAGGCAGTGGGATGTAGTCTTCTACCACAATTGGCGTGGTCATGTCGCCCAGCTGTGGGATCGCCGGCGCCACCACCGGTGCATGGTCATTGTCAGGCACCACCACCATCGCGAGGCCACCTTCAGGCACGACCATCACTAGGTCATCCTCAGCCACCTCCATCTCTTGCCCATGGTCAGCCACCACCATCTCTTGCCCATGGTCAGCCACCACCATCTCTTGCCCTTGGTCAGCTACCACCAGCGCTAGGTCATCCTCAGCCTGATGCCCATCGTCATCCTGCAGCTCCTCATCCCCACTCTGCTCCTCTTCTCCCTCACTCCAGTTCGGATCATCCTTCTTGTTGTCTATGCTGCTGCCAGAATCGCTGCTGCTTTCTCTACAGCCAGAATCGTTGCTGCTTTCGCTACAGCCATAGTCGCTGCTGCTTTGGCTGTAGCCAGTGTCGCTGCTGCTGCTCCCATTACCTATCCAAATGCAACAATGACCGCTAACAATCGATGTGAGACAAAGCCAAATGTAGAGGAATAAGAAGAGGCAGAACGTACCGGCGTCATCATCGTCAGCGTAGCGCATGCGACACATAGTCGCGTTGAACACCTTCACGATGAGCATGGTGGCGTCGTCGTCGTACCTGAAGAGAAGGAAGTACCCCAGCCGCAGGTCGTAGGCACGGTAGAAATTCTCCCACCCACGAGAAAAGTACACGTGGCCCTCCTTGATCACCAACTCCACATCCCACTGCCTGCAAAACCCGCTGCCGGCCTGTCGCAGCTTCACATTATTTGGCGAATCTTCACCCATCAGCATGTTCATAAAACTGTCAGGCAGCCTCTGCAGTTTGGGACAATGAGTGATGTAGCAAACAACAGATATCATAATGAGATGGGTGAAGGGGAGATCTCTCATTTTATATACCTGTGTCATGGATGATACTGAACTCTCAAGTATGATACTGAAGAACTCGGAAGCATCCAACTCATAATGCGGTGTCGCGGAGCGGCGGTGGCTGCTTCCCGCCATCTCTGATAAGCATGTCAAGAACAGATTCACATGTCTGGCTGTTAGCCATTACAAACTTAAATTTATCTATTTCTGTATCTCACAAACTATCATAAATGAATAATAGTATCATTCGGGGGTTTCTATCAGCAGCAGCAGATTTTTCTCATGCATTAAATTGGGCAGGAATTTCTGAAGCTGGATAACACTAGGTTCCAGACAGCAAACAAGACTCTGACATCTAAATTCCAAAGGGGGAAAGCGAAAGAGTGAGACTGAAATGATGTTTCCCTTGTGGTTAGATTTTGGAAGGGGGCAGCATTCACAAGTCAAGGCATGTGCAGCATATCTCATCATTTTGTCTTAACTAGTACAGTATCTGCCGTGATGGTCATGGCACTTGAATCCCCAAGTCATCACACTCACTAAAACAGCCGCATCCATTGATCAAGTAAAAGACAGTACAATACGGTTTTAGTATAAGCAGACAATAGTTAGATGAATGGAAAACATTGCGCCTATCTAAGTAACAACAAACAGATGAAAGCACAGAATAACACAAGCAAATGTTTCTGTACTACTATTTACTACATTTCTCATGCTGACAAGCCTGCATTTTTTACTCCAGCATCTACTAACCTTCACAAACACCTCCTGGCCAACAGAAAGACATGTTGTACCACTACAAGAGTAGCACCTCCCTCTTTCTTTCTTTCCTTCATTCTTGTTAAATTAATTTTACTCCAGCATCTACTAACCTCCTCCAACTTTACTACTACTACATCCCTCTCAAAATACATCCCTCCTCCAACTTTACTACTACTACTACTACATCATCAAATGGATGGATGCAGCCGCCAGCGCCAGCGCCAAGAAAGCTACTACTAGTACAGCCGGAGGCGGCCAGGGGAAGGGCAAGGCGGCCAAGAAGGTCTTCTCCCTCACCGGCCAGAAGTTCGAAACCCCAGAGGAGGTACTCTACTAATTCCCTCTCAAATTCTTTCATCATACTCCTACTTGTATCTCATCTGATCTGCACAAGAAAATTCTCTACTGATTTGATTTCACTTGCAGAGGGAGCCCCTGAGGATCTTCTATGAATCGCTCTCCAACCAGATCCCATCCAGCGACATGGCCGAATTCTGGTACCCACTCCACCCCACCTCTGCTCTGCTCTGCTCTCATCCACATATTAATCGCCTGTTACTATACTAGTGCTTGCTTGCTTGTCCACATGTTAAGTTAAGGCTGCAATCCCCACCCAGTTACTAGGACTACTCTGATCGATCCATCCATTGATTTATCTGAATGTCACTCAAATCCTTAGCTAGCCAGCTAGCTTCCCTCCCTGCACACATCTACCTACCTAATAACACTACTAGTAGTATTCACAAACAACTTCACTCTCAAACTCTGAATTACCCCTCCCTCATTCACACACACACACTTGAAAAATGTATCCTCTTCCAAATTTACTACTAGTATTATACTGCTGCAGACTTCTCTGTTCTAACACCCCGGATGTAACTTTCCATCTTTCTAACTCCAACTCTTGCCATTTTCGGCTATGTGTTATGATATTCCTTCCGTGGTTGGGTTTATGTCTTTTGTTTTGCATTTTGTTCATGTCATGCATCTCATATCATGTCAGCATGTGCATCTCATTTGCATACGTGTTCGTCTCATGCATCCGAGCTTTTTTCCTCGTTGTCCGTTTTGCAGTCCGACACTCCCACATGCACCGGCGCACCCCTCTTGTCTCTTTTCGTGTGCGGGTGTCAAACATTCTCGGAATGGATCGAGCCTTGTCAAGTGGCCTTGGTATACCACCGGTAGACCACCTGTCAAGTTTTGTGTCATTTGGAGGTCGTTTGATACTCCAACGGTTAACCGCATAACCGCAAAGGCCTCTTTTGAGTTGCATCCCAACACCCCTCCAAAACAGCCCAATAACCCATCTAAGTCACTTCCATGCTCTCCGTCATCGGAACACGATCATGTGGGCGAAAACTACACCCCATTTGGAGTCTCCTAGCTCCCTCTACCTATAAAAACACACCCCCCCCCCTTCGAAATCACGGGCAAACCCTAGCCACCGCTCCCCTCTCGCC
>NC_041393.1:384733399-384735636 GCF_002162155.2 Triticum dicoccoides | reverse complement strand
CGCCGCGCTCCGTCGTCCCTCGCGCCGCCCTCCGCCGTCGACCGGCGCCCGGATCTGGCCGCCGCCCCAAGCTCTCCTCTCCGACCTTCCTCCTCTCCAGCTCCGGCGAAGCTCCGGCGTGCCTCGATGTCCGCGCCCAGATCCAGATCTGGAACCTAGGGTTGATCTCGTTTTTTTGCTAAGTCTGCATATTTTTTAGCCATGTTCATCGCATCATAACTCTGTCATCGTAGCTCCGTTTCATGTGCATAATATACCAAAATGTTCATTAGGATGTGCTCTTCAATTTGTTGCATTGGGCCATGTTCATATGAGGTCATCTAGATGCCTGAATCTCTGATGCAAGAGTGCTTCATAATGTTAGTTCATGTTTCTTAATAGAATGTGTGCATTTGTCATTTTTGCTACATTTATTGTGTGCATCTTATGGGCATGAGCTATACATGTGATTTGAACTATGCCATGTCATCTTTACAGATGTGCTTGCCATGTATTTTTGTGATCAATGTGGTGACTAGCACAAGCATGCAAACTAGGCTTCGTGATGTTGCTGATTTTAGTCCCTGTTCTACTGTTATTTTGATGCTATGTAAACATGATGCTAAAGAGAGATCCATGCATATTTTGAGATACTTCAGTAAGGATGTTTTGAACATATGGTTATGCTCTATCCATTCATGCCCCTGTTTGCAATTATGGAGTAGTCTAGCATGTCATTTTCGTGCTCTACTTTTGCTATAAAATGTTTCCTGGCAGATTGTTTACATGTTATTCAATTTTGCCAAGGTTGTTGTAGTTGATCCTTGCATGCTATGAACTTGTTCTTGCCACGGATAGCTTCATAAACATGTCTTGTTGCTGATGCTATGCTTATCTTGCCATGCAATGACTTGTGGTGAGTGAATCTACTTCGCGAAGAGGCCTTCATAATTCTGTCAATGCCATGCTCTGTTTGCTGAATCTGTTAACGAAACTTGCTATGTTTACATGGGTGCCATCATATTTTCTGATCCCTTTTGGCGCATGGTCAGTAAGGGACTTTTGTTCTATGCTTTGAGTAGAATCATGCCATGTCTTGTTTTGCTATTATAAGTTCCTGTAACATGTTGATTTCTTGCTCTGAACATTGCTACCTGATGTTGTTTATGCCATGTCCAACCTGATAATTTTTGCTCTTTTGCCATGCTTGTTTGAACCTGTTATGGTGTGATTTAGCCGTAGCTCAGTGTTCCTCTTTTGTCAAGCATCTCCTGTAGATCACTGCCATATGTTTTGTTTGTATGTTGGGGTGCTTTAGCATAGTTTCTTGTTGCATGCTAAGTAGCATCGTGCTGTTAATCGCAGATTTGTGCCATTCTTGTTTTGCTTGCCATTTGCAAACCGTGCATCCGTTCCCGGTTATCCTTATATCGATTTCAACCGAAATCATCTCATCTTTCCAGCGGCATACTTGGTTTGCCAAGTTGATGCCTTGTTCATCCTTTTTCCTCCCGGAGCACGCATACGCATTGCTTATCACATCTCGCATATCATGACATGTATTGCATCATGTTGCTTGTGCATTGCTCCGTGATTTATTGTGGTTCCTTTGCTTGTGTTCTTGCTTTGGGTAGACCCGGGAGACGAGTACGTGCATGAGGAACCTGTTGAGTACGCTAACGAGGATCAAGCCTTCGACAATTCTGAGAACTTTGCAGGCAAGATGACCATACCTTCGATATCACTTTTATCTTTGCTTTGCTAGTTGCTCGCTCTATCGCTATGTTAGCTCTACCTGCCACTGTTTATCATGCCTCCCATGTTGCCATGTCAAGCCTCTAACCATCCTGTCCTAGCAAACCATTGTTTGGCTATGTCACCGCTTTTTCTCAGTCCCTCTTATAGAATTTCTAGTTGCAGGTGAAGATGAAGTTCGTTCCTTGTTGGAACATGGATATTTTTGGGATATCACAATATCTCCTGTTTAATTAATGCACCTTATATACTTGTTAAAGGGTGGAAGGCTCGGCCTTATGCCTGGTGTCTTGTTCCACTCTTGCCGCCCTAGTTTTCGTCATACCGATGTTATGTTCCTTGATTTTGCGTTCCTTACACGGTTGGGTGATTTATGGGACCCCCTTGACAGTTCGCTTTGAATAAAACTCCTCCAGCAAGGCCCAACTTTGGTTTTACCATTTGCCACCTAAGCCTTTTTCCCTTGGGTTTTCGCGAGCCCGAGGGTCATCTTTATTTTAGAC
>NC_041393.1:384725817-384733037 GCF_002162155.2 Triticum dicoccoides | reverse complement strand
CAAGCCGCCTGCGGGGCCACCTCGGGGAAACTCGAAGTCTGGTTTTACTTGTAGCCTGTCTCATCCGGTGTGCCCTGAGAACGAGATATGTGCAGCTCCTATCGGGATTTGTCGGCACAGTCGGGTGGTCTTGTTGGTCTTGTTTTACCATTGTCAAAATGTCTTGCGAACCGGGATTCCGGGGCTGATCGGGTCTTCCCGGGAGAAGGTATATCCTTCATTGACCGTGAGAGCTTGTGATGGGCTAAGTTGGGACACCCCTGCAGGGTATATTATCTTTCGAAAGCCGTGCCCGCGGTTATGAGGCGGATGGGAATTTGTTAATGTTCGGTTGTAGATAACTTGACACGTGACTTCTTTAAAATGCATCAACCGTGTGTGTAGCCGTGATGGTCTCTTCTCGGCGGAGTCCAGGAAGTGAACACGGTTTGGGTTATGCTTGATGTAAGTAGTTTCAAGATCACTTCTTGATCGCTTCTAGCTTCTCGACCGATGCGTTGCTTCTCTTATCACTCTCACTTGCGAATGTTAGCCACCATATATGCTTAGTGCTTGCTGCAGCTCCACCATATTACCCTGTTTCCTGCCTATGAGCTTAAATAGTCTTGATCTCGCGGGTGTGAGATTGCAGAGTCCTCGTGACTCACAGATTCTACCAAAACAGATGCAGGTGCCGAGGATACCAGCGCAAGTGGCGCAACCGAGCTCAAGTGGGAGTTTGACGAGGACCTTGGCCGTTACTATCTTTCGTTTCCAAATGACCAGTAGTGGAGCCCAGTCGGGACGATCGGGGATCTAGCATTTGGGGTTGTCTTCTTTCATTTGGATTTGATCGTAGCCGGTCCATGAGTGTATTTTGAATGATGTATGATCTTAATTATGTATTGTGTGAAGTGGTGATTGTAAGCCAACTCTCTTTATCCCATTCTTGTTCATTACATGGGATTGTGTGAAGATGACCCTTCTTGCGACAAAACCACCATGTGGTTATGCCTCTAAGTCGTGCTCCGACACGTGGGAGATATAGCCGCATCATGGGTGTTACTAGTTGGTAATCAGAGCCATCCCCGACTTAGGAGCCCCCTGCTTGATTGTTTGCTGGCGTTGTTGAGTCTAGACCAAAAATGTTTTGAGTCTTAGGATTATATATATCGGAGAGTAGGATTCTTTTTACTCCCCAGTCCTTTCATCGCTCTGGTGAGGTCTCCTGACGTAGATGTTTTGACTTTCCTCTCCTCAAATTTCACTAAAAAAAATTTAGGATCACGCGGGTATCTTGGAATCGTTCCGATGGTTTTGTGATGAGAACATTATTCTTGGTGCCTCCTGTCTTTTATGTGGCTTTGACCCGGGGAGTTGAGCTCCGAGGTGTTGTCGTCACAATTTTATCATTGCAGTTCTGGAATACCTGAGTTTTGCCGACATCGAAAATCTCTTTTATGCAGTTGTTGGTGAGATAACCTCAACGCCACCCAGTACTGGGGCGGGAGTTCGGGAGTGTTACCATAACTCGTATAACGGATGATTTTCGAAGGTTGAGGTACACGATTTCCGAAGGTTTCTTGGTTATGTGTTGACGGATGGATACAGCTGGATGTAGGGATTGTTAGTTTGGGTGAGATATATTGTTTCCCCTGTATCCCCAACACCTGATTGCATAACCAGAAAGTTTCGGGAGTTTATAGGTGGGATTCAAGTAGCTCTAGCATTTCTTCCCGCAGATATTTGGTTTGTGATTGGGTAATCCTTACCACTTATTTGTTCCAGTTGTACCTTGTTTATTTCATTCATCAATCTCTTATCAAGTGGCTTCTCACCTTAATAGATGTGTGATGTTAGCTTTGGGAATTCATTCGTTCATCCTTGTTCGAATATTTATTGTGAAGACTATATGTTGCAATTTCTATTCGTTGATTCGACTTGTCAATCTGTCTATCAAGATGCTAACGGATATCACCCTCTTCAGGATGGCTCCGCCAACATGTCAGAATCCGGAACGCAATGATGGGAGTCAGGCGAACCCTCCACCTCCACCTCCGCCTCCGGAGGCATGGCAAGCTTTGATGGCAGCCACAAACGCCAACGCTCAGATGATGATTTAGCTCATGCAAGAGCGCAACCAAGGCCAAGGCAACCAAGGGAATCAAGGTCAAGGGCAGTTCAACCATCAGCCTCAATTTCCTACCCTCAACCAATTCCTTGCAAATCAGTCGAAGTCTTTCAGCTACTGTGCCGAGGCCACAGACGCCGATGATTGGCTTGTGGATATCAACAAGCATTTTGAATGTAGCAATGTCAGGCCTGAGGACTACGTCAAGTTCGCTTCTTTTTAGCTCAAGGATCAAGCAGCTGATTGGTTCCAGCAATACAAGGATTCCAGAGAAGGTCGAGTGATTACTTGGACTGATTTCTGTCGGGACTTTAAAGCTCACCACATTCCTACCAGTGTTGTTGAGAGCAAGCGTGAGGAGTTCCGCAATCTCAAGCAAGGCAACATGTCAGTGTACGAATACAACAAGCAGTTTCAGAAACTTGCTCGCTTCGCTAAACAAGACGTTCCTGATGAGAAGAGTATGATCTATCAATTCAGAGGTGTCCTTAGAGAGGATCTGCAGTTAGCTCTCATTCTTGTTGAGCCTACTCAGTTTGATCAATTCTACAATATGGCACTAAAGCAAGAAGGTGCTCAGCTCAAGTGTGAGGCTTCTAAGAAGAGAATCAGGGATGCAGTCCAGTCTTCTTCTTCCTCACAAGTGGAAGCTAAGCAGCAGAAGTTCTACCTTCCTCCTCCTTCGCTCCGTCAGCCCTACCAGCAGAAGAACTCAGGTGGTCGTGGATCTACCCACCCACCCAACCCAGGCTATCAGAACAAGTCTCGGCCTCAAGCTCCAAGGTCAAATGCTCCTTATCATCGTCCGCTCTCAGAAGTGACTTGCAACAAGTGCCAGGAGAAAGGTCACTATGCGAACAAATGCTTCAATCAAAGGCGCCTTCCTCCTCCTCCTCCTATGAGATCTTCAAGCAATGATGTGGTCAAGCATAATCCAAAGTCTGTAAAGGTGAACATGATGAATGCAGCGCAAGCAGAGGAATATACTGATGTGATAATGGGTAATCTTCCAGTTAATGATATTCCTGTAAAAATCTTATTTGATACTGGTGCATCGCATTCTTTCATGTCATATCCTTTTGCATCGAAGCACAATTTTGACACAGATGAATTACCTAGAGCAATGCAAGTTATTTCTCCGGCTAAGCGTTTGAGATCTACCTTATTGGTTCCGAATGTCGGTATCAAGATGGGCGACTACAAATTTCTGTCTTCTCCAATTGTTCTTGGTGACTCTGATATTGATCTAATTCTTGGGATGGACTGGCTTTCTAAGCACAAGGCTCAGCTTGATTGTGCCGCCAGGTAGATTCAATTGACACACCCTTCTGAGGATGTTATCATCTATGCCGCTCGTGAAGAAACCATTCGGTTGTTTTCTCTCAATGAGAAGGGCGAGTTGGATGCTATTTCTCAAATTCCAGTCGTTTGTGAGTACCAAGATGTCTTTCCAGAAGAGCTTCCGGGTATGCCTCCGCATCGGCCAGTCGAGTTCGTTATTGATCTTGAGCCTGGAACTGAACCTGTTTGCAAGCGTCCTTACAAGCTTGGACCCAAGGAGCTGAAGGAATTGAAGAAACAGCTCGATGAACAAGAGCGTATGGGTTTGATCAGACTGAGTTCATCTCCATGGGGTTGTGGAGTTCTTTTTGTCCAGAAGAAGGATGGCACGGACCGACTCTGTGTCGATTACCATCCATTGAACAAGAAGACAATCAAGAACAAGTATCCACTTACCAACATCAATGAACTTTTCGAGCAACTCAAAGGTGCTAAAGTATTCTCCAAGCTTGACCTTCGTATGGGTTATCATCAGATTCGCATTCGTGAACAAGATAATCCCAAGACAGCATTCAGAACAAGCTATGGTTCTTATGAATATACTGTCATGTCTTTTGGCGTTCTCAATGCTCCTCCAACTTTCTCTCGAATGATGAACTTTATCTTCAACCCCTACACAAATGAATTCATCTTGGTGTATCTCGATGATATCTTGGTCTTCTCCAAGAATAAGAAGGATCATGCCAAACATTTGCGATTGGTCCTCGACAAGCTCAGAGAGTATCAATTCTATGCGAAGTTTTCCAAATGTGAGTTCTGGCTTGATGAAGTTCTTTACCTTGGTCATATCATCTCTGCCAAGGGCATTGCAGTTAATCCCGCGAAGGTGTCTGCAGTTGTGAATTGGGAACCTCCTCGGAATGTCAAGCAGCTCCGCAGTTTTCTTGGTCTTGCAAGCTATTGCCGAAGATTCGTTGAGAACTTCTCTAAGATTGCAAAGCCTCTTTCCAACCTCCTCCAGAAGCATGTCAAGTATGTCTGAACGCCTGAGTGTGACGTCGCTTTCAACACCCTCAAAGAGAAGCTAGTTACAGCTTCTGTCTTGACTCCTCCTGATGAATCCAAGCCATTCGAAGTTTTCTGTGATGCTTCTCTTCAAGGTCTCGGTGCTATGTTAATGCAAGAGAAGAAAGTTGTGTCCTATACCTCTCGTCAATTGAAGCCCAACAAAAAGAACTACCCCACTCACGATCTTGAGTTGGCGGCAGTTGTACATGCATTGATAACATGGAGACATCTCTTATTGGGAAGGCAAGTGGACATTTTCACCGATCACAAGAGCCTCAAGTATATGTTCACTCAACCCAACCTCAACCTCAGAAAAACTCGATGGGTCGAAATGATTCAAGAGTACAATCCAAGTATTGAATATACTCCTGGCAAGGCGAATGTGATGGCAGATGCTTTGAGCAGAAAGGCTTATTGCAACAGTCAATTCTCAAGCCATTTCAACCGGATCTTTGTGAAGCTTTCCGCAAGCTGAATCTTCAAGTTGTTCCTCAAGGCTTTCTTGCCAACCTCATAGTCTCTCCTACTTTGGAAGATCAAATTCGTGAGGCACAACTCCTGGATACCATGGTGAAGAAGGTGAAAGGTGGTATTGACAAGGGCATTCCCAAATACAAGTGTTATCACTTGGATGACAAAGATACTCTTTTCTTCGAGGATCGAATTGTGGTTCCTAAAGGTGATCTAAGGAAAGTCATCATGAACGAGGTACACAATTCCCTCCTATCCATTTATCCTGGAAGTACGAAGGTGTACCATGATCTCAAGCAGTCATATTGGTGGACTCGAATGAAGCGAGAGATTGCTCAATTCGTGAATGAATGTGATGTCTGCAGAAGGGTGAAAGCAGAACACCAATGACCAGCTGGTCTCCTCCAACCTCTTGCTATTCCGGAATGGAAGTTTGACCATATCGAGATGGACTTTGTGACTGGTTTTCCTAAGTCCAAGCGTGGAAATGATGCTATCCTCGTTGTCATTAACAAGCTTACTAAAGTGGCTCATTTTCTTCCTATCAAAGAATCTATCACAGCAGCTCAGCTGGCAGAGCTATACACCTCCAGAATTGTCTCCTTGCACGGTATTCCACAATTGATATCTTCAGATCGTGGAAGCATCTTCACTTCTAAGTTCTGGGACTCCTTTCAGAAGGCCATGGGCACCAACATTCGTTTCAGCATAGCTTTCCATCCTCAAACAAGTGGCCAAATCGAGCGAGTCAATCAAATCCTTGAAGACATGCTCAGGTCTTGTGTCATCTCTTTCGGTATGAAGTGGGAAGATTGTCTTCCATATGCAGAGTTCTCCTACAACAACAGCTTCCAAGCGAGTTCGGGCAAGGCCCCATTCAAAATTCTATATGGCAGAAAGTGTCGTACTCCTCTCAATTGGTCTGGGACAGGTGAACGCCAACTTCTTGGCAACGACTTGATCACAGAAGCCGAAGAAATGTGCAAAGTCATTCGTGAGAATCTCAAAGCCGCACAATCGCGCCAGAAGAGTTACTATGATAGCAAGCACCGTGACTTGGCTTTTGAAATCGGAGACCATGTCTACCTCCGCGTCTCTCCAATGAAAGGCACTCGTCACTTCGGTATCAAAGGGAAGCTTGCCCCTAGATACGTGGGTCCTTTCAAGATCATTGGCAAAAGAGGCGACCTCGCCTATCAACTTGAGCTTCTGTCCAACTTTGCAAACGTGCACGATGTGTTTCACGTGTCACAGCTTCGCAAATGCTTCAAGACTCCTGAGCGCACTATCAACTTCGAAGAGATTGACCTCCAAGAAGATCTCTCTTATCATGAGCACCCTGTTGCTATTCTCGAAGAAACCGAGCGCAAGACTCGCAACAAGTCAATCAAATTCCTAAAAGTGAAGTGGTCACACCATTCCGACCGAGAAGCCACCTAGGAGCGCGAGGATCACCTCCGTTCCAAATATTCGGAGTTCTTTCAGTCCTAGATCTCGGGATGAGATCCTCTTGTAGTGGTGGAGTGTTGTAACACCCCGGATGTAACTTTCCATCTTTGTAACTCCAACTCTTGCCATTTCGGCTATGTGTTATGATATTCCTTCCGTGGTTGGGTTTATGTCTTTTGTTTTGCATTTTGTTCATGTCATGCATCTCATATCATGTCAGCATGTGCATCTCATTTGCATACGTGTTCGTCTCATGCATCCGAGCTTTTTCCCCGTTGTCCGTTTTGCAGTCCGACACTCCCACATGCACCGGCGCACCCCTCTTGTCTCTTTTCGTGTGCGGGTGTCAAACGTTTTCGAAATGGACCGAGCCTTGTCAAGTGGCCTTGGTATACCACAGGTAGACCACCTATCAAGTTTTGGGTCATTTGGAGGTCGTTTGATACTCCAACGGTTAACCGCATAACCGCAAAGGCCTCTTTTGAGTTGCAGCCCAACACCCCTCCAAAACAGCCCAATAACCCATCTAAGTCACTTCCATGCTCTCCATCGTCAGATCACGATCGTGTGGGCGAAAACTACACCCCATTTGGAGTCTCCTAGCTCCCTCTACCTATAAAAACACACACACACCCTTCGAAATCACAGGCAAACCCTAGCTACCGCTCCCCTCTCGCTGCCGGACAAGTCCGGACGGAGCCGGACGCGTCCTCCGCCGCACCCCAGCCTCTCAGGGCGCGCCACGTGGCGCCGCAGTCGCCCCCTGCCGCCGGCCCACTGAGGCCCGGGTCGGGGCCCCCCGAGCCCATCTCCGCCCTGCGCGCCCCGCCGCCCAACTCCT
>NC_041393.1:384721712-384725508 GCF_002162155.2 Triticum dicoccoides | reverse complement strand
GTCGCCCTCCGCCACCGACCGGCGCCCGGATCCGGCCGCCGCCCCGAGCTCTCATCTCCGGCCTTCCTCCTCTCCAGCTCCGGCGAAGCTCTGGCGTGCCTCGACGTCCGCACCCAGATCTAGATCTGAAACCTAGGGTTGATCTCGTTTCTTTGCCAAGTCTGCATATTCTTTAGCCATGTTCATCGCATCATAACTCTGTCATCGTAGCTCCGTTTCATGTGCATAATATACCAAAATGTTCATTAGGTTGTGCTCGTCATTTTGTTCCATTGGGCCATGTTCATTTGAGGTCATCTAGATGCCTGAATCTCTGATGCAAGATTGCTTCATAATGTTAGTTCCTGTTTCTTAACAGAATGTGTGCATTTGTCATTTTTGCTACATTTATTGTGTGCATCTTATGGGCATGAGCTCTACATGTGATTTGAACTATGCCTTGTCATCTTTACAGATGTGCTTGCCATGTATTTCTGTGATCAATGTGGTGACTAGCACAAGCATGCAAACTAGGCTTCGTGATGTTGCTGATTTTAGTCCCTGTTCTGTTGTTATTTTGATGCCATGTAAACATGATGCTACAGAGAGATCCATGCATATTTTGAGATACTTCACTAAGGATGTTTTGAACATATGGTTATGCTCTATCCATTCATGCCTCTGTTTGCAATTATGGAGTAGTCTAGCATGTCATTTCCGTGCTCTACTTTTGCTATGAAATGTTTCCTGTCAGATTGTTTACATGTTATTCAATTTTGCCAAGGTTGTTGTACTTGATCCTTGCATGCTATGAACTTGTTCTTGCCATGGATAGCTTCATAAACATATCTTATTGCTGATGTTATGCTTATCATGCCATGCAATGACTTGTGGTGAGTGAATCGACTTCGCGAAGAGGCCTTCATAATTCTGTCAATGCCATGCTCTGTTTGCCGAATCTGTTAACGAAACTTGCTATGTTTACATGGGTGCCATCATATTTTCTGATCCCTTTTGGCGCATGGTCAGTAAGGGACTTTTGTTCTATGCTTTGAGTAGAATCATGCCATGTATTTTTTTGCTATTATAAGTTCCTGTAACATGTTGATTTCCTGCTCTGAACATTGCTACCTGATGTTGTTTATGCCATGTCCAACCTGATAATTTTTGCTCTTTTGCCATGCTTGTTTGAACCTGTTATGGTGTGATTTAGCCGTAGCTCAGTGTTCCTCTTTTGTCAAGCATATCATGTAGATCACTGCCATATGTTTTGTTTGTATGTTGGGGTGCTTTAGCATAGTTTCTTGTTGCATGCTAAGTAGCATCGTGCTGTTAATCGCAGATTTGTGCCATTCTTGTTTTGCTTGCCATTTGCACACCGTGCATCCGTTCCCGGTGATCCTTATATCAATTTCAACCGAAATCATCTCATCTTTCCAAAGGCATACTTGGTTTGCCAAGTTGATGCCTTGTTCATCCTTTTTCCTCCCGGAGCACGCATACGCATTGCTTATCACATCTCGCATATCATGACATGTATTGCATCATGTTGCTTGTCCATTGCTCCGTGATTTATTGTGGTTCCTTTGCTTGTGTTCTTGCTTTGGGTAGAGCCGGGAGACGAGTACGTGCACGAGGAACCTGTTGAGTACGCTAACGAGGATCAAGCCTTCGACAATTCTGAGAACTTTGCAGGCAAGATGACCATACCTTCGATATCACTTCTATCTTTGCTTTGCTAGTTGCTCGCTCTATCGCTATGTTAGCTCTACCTGCCACTGTTTATCATGCCTCCCATGTTGCCATGTCAAGTCTCTAACCATCCTGTCCTACCAAACCATTGTTTGGCTATGTCACCGCTTTTGCTTAGTCCCTCTTATAGCATTTCTAGTTGTAGGTGAAGATGAAGTTCGTTCCCTGTTGGAACATGGATATTTTTGGGATATCACAATATCTCCTGTTTAATTAATGCACCTTATATACTTGGTAAAGGGTGGAAGCCTCGGCCTTATGCCTGGTGTCTTGTTCCACTCTTGTCGCCCTAGTTTCCGTCATACCGTTGTTATGTTCCTTGATTTTGCGTTCCTTACACGGTTGGGTGATTTATGGGACCCCCTTGACAGTTCGCTTTGAATAAAACTCCTCCAGCAAGGCCCAACTTTGGTTTTACCATTTGCCACCTAAGCCTTTTTCCCTTGGGTTTTCGCGAGCCCGAGGGTCATCTTTATTTTAGACCCCCCCCCCGGGCCAGTGCTCCTTCGAGTGTTGGTCCTAACCGAGCCTCCTACGGGGCCACCTCGGGGAAACTCGAAGTCTGGTTTTACTCGTAGCCTGTCTCATCCGGTGTGCCCTGAGAACGAGATATGTGCAGCTCCTATCGGGATTTGTCAGCACAGTCGGGTGGTCTTGCTTGTCTTGTTTTACCATTGTCGAAATGTCTTGCGAACCAGAATTCTGAGGCTGGTCGGGTCTTCCCGGGAGAAGGTATATCCTTCATTGACCGTGATAGCTTGTGATGGGCTAAGTTGGGACACCCCTGCAGGGTATATTATCTTTCGAAAGCCGTGCCCGCGGTTATGAGGCAGATGGGAATTTGTTAGTGTCCGGTTGTAGATAACTTGACACGTGACTTCTTTAAAATGCATCAACCGTGTGTGTAGCCGTGATGGTCTCTTCTCGGCGGAGTCCGGGAAGTGAACACGGTTTGGGTTATGCTTGATGTAAGTAGTTTCAGGATCACTTCTTGATCTCTTCTAGCTTCTCGACCGATGTGTTGCTTCTCTTCTCGCTCTCACTTGCGAATGTTAGCCACCATATATGCTTAGTGCTTGCCACAGCTCCACCATATTACCCTGTTTCCTGCCTATGAGCTTAAATAGTCTTGATCTCGCGGGTGTGAGATTGTTGAGTCCTCATGACTCACAGATTCTACCAAAACAGATGCAGGTGCCGAGGATACCAGCGCAAGTGGTGCAACCGAGCTCAAGTGGGAGTTTGAGGAGGACCTTGGCCGTTACTATGTTTCGTTTCCAGATGATCAGTAGTGGAGCCCAGTCAGGACGATCGGGGATCTAGCATTTGGGGTTGTCTTCTTTCATTTGGATTTGACCGTAGCCGGTCCATGAGTGTATTTTGAATGATGTATGATCTTAATTATGTATTGTGTGAAGTGGCGATTGTAAGCCAACTCTCTTTATCCCATTCTTGTTCATTACATGGGATTGTGTGAAGATGACCCTTCTTGCGACAAAACCACCATGCGGTTATGCCTATAAGTCGTGCTCCGACACGTGGGAGATATAGCCGCATCGTGGGTGTTACATCTGTACCACTACTCCACCAATATTTTACTACAGCAACAACAGTCAGACCTCACCTCAAGGGGTTACACATAGAGCAGCAGCAATGGCATACAGAGCATGATGAAAAATGAAATACTAGCACGGCGTCCAGTAAATTCGAGAGGGATTTGACCTAAATTCGAGAGGGATTTGACCTAATTTAACCTAAATTCGAGAGGGATTTGACCTAAATTAAACCTAGCAAAAGAGAGAAGAAGAGGGCATGGCCGGGAGGGAGGAGAGGAGGAAGAGAGGAGAAGAGAGGCAGAGGGAGGAGGGTTACCTGACCACGATGAGGTGGTGGCCGGAGTGGAGACGACGGAGGGCGGAGACGGCGAGCTTGGGGGCGGCGCGGGCGCAGGGGCGGCGGAGAGCCTGGCTCCGGGGGCGGCGCGGGCGCAGGTGCCGAAGGGCAGGTGGCAGGAGCGGCGGGGCACCAGGGGGGCACCGCTCGGGCGCCGGGGCGGTGGCGGGTG
>NC_041393.1:384702151-384721371 GCF_002162155.2 Triticum dicoccoides | reverse complement strand
GACGGGGCGAGGGGAGGGGGGCGACGGGGCGAGGGGAGGTGGGGCTCGACATTACTAACAAAAAAAATTTCATAACTACTAATGGCGCACTGCGGGTGCGGTGCGCCATTACTATGTCAACTAGTAATGGCGCACTATACCACGGTGCGCCATTAGTAACATTTTTTTTTCAAAACTACTAATGGCGCACCAACACATGGTGCGCCATTAGTCTATAGTAATGGCGCACCACATGTCTGGTGCGCCATTAGTGGCCATATCATCTATAGCCCTTTTCCTAGTAGTGTATTACTCCTTTAAAGGTAGTTTCAGTGGGTTTGATTCTTGACGAGTCAATACCCATTTTTGGGACTGTGTCCTGATATAGCAGATTAAGCTAGGTTGCTGCCACCGTCCATAAGGACTCACGTTAGGTGGAATCCATCGGTAATTGGGTCGAGGACCAATGCGGCTGAACCTCCATGACGAATACTGGTCGGATGGTCCCTGCGATCAAAGGTGATCGGGCATGCAGACCATGGGTTGAATTTTGGGGCGACTGGCTCTATTGCATAGACGTCCCTTAACGCACGCTTGCGCTCCCTTTTGGGGATGTGAGTAGCGTATATCATGTTCACTGTCTTGACCTCGGGGGGAAATTTCTTCTGTCCCCCTCTGTTTAGTGGACGAGGCTCCTCGTCATCATCCTCGCTGGGCGACCCTTTCCTCGTGTGTTCGAAGTTTAATGTACCGACCTGTTTGAAGACCCAACAACTTCTGTTGGTATGGTTAGCGGGCTTATCAGGGGTCCGTGAATCTGGCAAGGTCGATCGAGTATTCGGTCCAGGCTAATTGAACCGTCTTTGTTTCTTTTGAATGGCCTCTTCCGTTGACCTGGCTTGGAGCCACTGAATCCAGCATTGACCGCCATGTCTTCGGCATTTCCAGTGTTGCTCCGATGTTTGTTTTTATTGCGTCGAGGCCTGCCGTTTCTATTCTTTGCTTCGGGAGTGCCAGGATCGATGGTACTGTTGCTGCTACGGGCCAGCCAGCTTTCTTCGCCTGCACAAAAACGAGGCATGAATGATGTGAGGGCTACCATGGAATTTGGTTTTTCTTGGACGGGGTGTCGGGAAAGACATTCGTCACGGATGTTGTGTTTGAAGGCTGCTAGAGCCTCGGCGTCCGGACAGTCGACAATTTGGTTCTTTTTGACTAGGAACCGGGTCCAGAATTTTCTGGCTGACTCTCCGAGTTGCTGGACTATGTGACTGGGGTCATCGGCGTCCGGAGGTTGGATATAAGTGCCCTGGAAGTTGTCTCTAAAGGCATCCTCTAGGTCTTGCCAGCTTCCAATAGAGTTTTCTGGGAGGCTGTTTAACTAGTGCCGAGCTGGCCCCTTAAGTTTGATGGGGAGGTATTTGATGGCATGTAGATCGTCACGGCGAGCCATGTGAACATGGAGAAGGAAATCTTCAATCCATACTGTGGGATCTCTTGTGCCATCGTATGACTTGATGTTCATGGGTTCAAACCCTTCTGGGAACTAGTGCTCCATCACTTCATCGGTGAAGCATAGGGGGTGTGCGGTGCCTCTATATCGGGCCGCATCACGATGCAGTTCGGATGGTGTCCGTCTGCGGTTTTCGGCTCGGGTGAAGTTGTGTTTGTCACGCTAGGCTTGATGTTCGTCTTCTCGTGCTGGGGCCCGCCCCCTTGATCCATATATTGATCTGGTCTGACCGGCTCTATTATCAAGGTCCTGTCGTAGGTCATAAGTATATCCTACGGCTGATGTCTCTCTACCTTTACGGTGGGGTGGTGCAAGCGAGTGTTCGGCTTAAGTTTCCGCTCTGTCCCGGCCACGTGGTGGTCGGTCAGGTCCATCAGTAGCGTTACGCCTGGATGGTATAGGCTCTGGGGCCTCGTCGTCGAATTGGAGCAGTAGTTTGCGCTTCGGGTAACACTTGGCTGGGCGTTCGAGGTCATATTCCTCGGCTGCCAGGACATCAGTCCACTTGTCATTGAGCAGATCTTGATCAGCTTGAAGCTGGTGTTGTTTCTTTTTCAGGCTTATTGCCGTGGCTATTAGCCGGCACTTAAAGCACTCTTGTTTGAAGGGTTCCTCTGGCATGATGAACTCTTCATCGCCGAGTCTCTCGTCCTCTTCGGAGATTGGTACATAGTTACTATCCTCCAAGCCCTCATCCTCAAGGGGGTCGTCGGGGTTTACTTGCCACACCTCCCAATCATCATGTTCGGATGTTGGTTCGATGGGGGCTTCTTGGTCTTTGGCGTTATCCAGAGTATTGTTGTGTTCGGTGTTGGTATTGCTGTATTTTTCTCGACGCGGTTTAGAGCGGCACCGCTGATGGCGATGCTTTGGTGGTGCTGAGGGAGTCCTGGATTAGGGGGTATCCAGACAGCCGGATTGTGTACAACGTCCGGACTATCGAAGCATGAAGATACAAGACTCAATACTTCGGCCCGTGTCCGGATGGGACTCTCCTTTGCGTGGAAGGCAAGCTTGGCGATCTGGATATTATATTTCCTTCCTTGTAACCGACTCCATGTAAACCCTAGCCCTCTCCGGTGTCTATATAAACTGGACAGCTTGGTCCTTAGAAGGCCGATCACAATTACATTCATACCATCATAGGCTAGCTCTTAGGGTTTAGCCTCTACGATCTCGTGGTGGATCTACTCTTGTACTACCCATATCATCAATATTAATCAAGCAGGAAGTAGGGTTTTACCTCCATCGAGAGGTCCCGAACCTGGGTAAACATCTGTGTCCCTTGCTTCCTGTTACCATCAGCCTTGACGCATAGATCGGGACCCCCTACCCGAGATCCGCCGGTTTTGACACCGACATTGGTGCTTTCATTGAGAGTTCCTCTGTGTCGTCGCTGTCAAGCTCGATGGCTCGTCTCATCGTCAAAGACGACATTACTTCGGAGGGAGCTCTGGCTGTAGGCCAGACGCTCTGACTCGGCAGCTTTATCATGGCCGCCCCATCGGCAGTAGCACCGATGATGGCCTCTCGGGTCATCAATCATAACCTTCGCGTCGGTTCGGAACTTGCCGAACAGATGGACCCAATGGAGCTTTCCTCCCTTAATGAACTCTTTGATCGCATCGCCGCTCTGGGAGTCGCTACAAACTATGACCGGATTGGGCTTAAACCCGACCGAAGGGACATCAGGTCCCCGCCGGCCACCCATGAGGTAGCGATAGTGGAGGAACCACACGCGGATTGTCCCCCAACTTTGAGGACGAAATATGTTCAGATTGCCGAACTCCTTTAGCCGAAAAACTGCTCAAAGGGTAACACGACCCAGGCCCCGGACTTAGAATCGGGCACCGGGCCAAAGGAATTGGGTGGTATCCCGGATTCTGAGCTGTTAAGCTCGCAACCGCCCGCGCCCTTGGGCGTTAGATCGGATCAAAATCCGGATTCCGTTAGCAACACCTATCTGGACTTAAACTGTCTCTCCCGCATCAGGCAATAGCCCCGGGAGACGGTACACCATTACTGGGCCAGATTCCTCCTTGCGCTTAACAAGGTCAAGGACTGCCGCGAGGAGAACATGGTCTCACTCTTCTGCAAAAACTGCACGGACGAAGGGCTCCTTAATGCTATAAGCTGCCGCGATATAGTACGCTTTGCGGACTTGACAAACATAGTACGGAAGTACTGTGCGATGGAGAGCGCTTGGAAGACCCGAGCAGAATTTTGGGATAGTACTGCTCTCACCAAGACCTTTGTCTGAACTAAACGGACGAACTCTCGTAAGTCATCCGATCCAATCCCTAAGAAACCAAAGCCCGCCCCAGGGCGGGGATCCGTATTGGAGGAATGGCTCAATGGGCCATGTAAGCTCCATAGTACTCCGAATACAATGCCAACTCATAGCCTTAGGGCATGTTGGATACTCCGGCAGGTGGCAAAAAGTGGCGAGGATCTTCTTGTAAGCCATAAAGTGGAACAACATCCTGCCAGCGGACACAATACGGTACTAACAGTCTTTGAGACTTTTGCCTCGAACAACAGGTGCAAGCGGGCTCATCGAAGCTCTGCAGAAATATTCCATGTGGCAAAGATAAACCCCTGGAACGACACTACTATAACTTTCAATGCCAGTGATGAACCTCGATTCCAGACTGTCCGGGCACCGGCCGCTCTGGTCCTCAGCCCAATCGTGGACGGCTTTCGGCTCAAGTAATCATGGACGGCGGAAGCGGGTTAAACTTGATCTATGAAGAAACGCTCAACAAAATGGGAATTGATAAGGGCCGCATTGAGCAAAGTGGTACCACCTTCAGGGGAATCATCCCTACTCGGGAAGCGCGGTGCGCGGGAAAAATCACACTCGATGTGGTATTCGGCACCCTAGAGAATTACAGGTCCGAAGAAATCACATTCCAAGTGGCTCCCTTTAGCAGCGGATACCACGCCCTTCTAGGGCGAGACGCGTTTACAAGCTTTCAAGTCGTACCCCATTATGGGTACATGAAGCTTAAAATGCCCAGACCCAACGGAATCATCACTCTAGCCAGTGATCCGGACGTTGCACTTCATGCCGAAAACAAAACCGCGGCACTAGCCCTGGAAGCACTATCTGAAGCCCTAGCGGCCGAAGAGTTAACAACACTGCGGGCCACCGTAGACAGGGACGATGTGATACTCGACAAACGACCCCAAGTCCACCTCATTTAAACCTGCAGACGAGATAGTCAAATTCCAAGTCCACCCAATGGATCCCGCCAAGACAGCATCCATCGGGACACAGTTGAGCCCCGTTATGGACGCTGCACTGCGAGATTTCTTACGCGAGAATTGGGACATTTTCGCCTGGCACCCTTCGGACATGCCAGGCATCCCACGTCGGCTTGCCGAACACATCCTCAATATACTAAAGGGATACAAACCGGTCAAACAAACCCTAAGGCGGTTTTCAGAACCCAAACGGCAAGCCATGGGGGAAGAGCTAGCCAAGCTGCTTCAGGCCGGATTCATTAGAGATATTAAACATCCAGATTGGCTGGCAAATTTGGTAATGGTACCAAAAAAGGACAAATCTTGGCGCTTATGCGTCGACTTCAAAGACCTCAACAAGGCTTGCCCTAAGGATCCCTTTCCCCTCCCTCGCATCAATCAAATCATCGACGCCACAGCTGGACAGGACTCTGTGTTTTCTCGACGCATACTCAGGATACCATCAAATAAAGATGACAGAGTCTGACCAAGCCGCAACAGCTTTTATAATGCCATCTGTCCCTTTTTGCTTCAACAATATGCCTTTCGGGGTCAAGAATGCCGACGCAACCTATCAACGCATGATTCAAACATGCCTGGAAAAACAAATTGGCAAAACAGTGGAAGCATACGTGGACGACGTAGTCATAAAAACTAGACATGTCGAAACCCTAATAGATGACTTGAGGCTTACATTCGATAACCTCCGGACATACGACATCAAGTTAAATCCGGAAAAATGTGTTTTCGGTGTCCCCTCGGGGAAGCTGCTGGGCTTCATGTTTCCAATAGAGGAATAGAAGCGAATCCAGCAAAAATCCGAACTCTGTCACAGTTGGCTATACCAACAGACCTCAAGCACATCCAGAAGCTAGCTGGATGCGTTGCCGCTTTGAGCCGCTTTATATCCAGGCTAGGAGAAAAGGCATTACCTCTTTACCGCCTTCTTCTGTGCACCGAACACTTTGTATGGACGGATGCAGCCGCGGCCGGACTCGATGAGATAAAGACCTTATTGGCCAGTAATCCAGTCCTAATAGCGCCAAACATCGGCGAACCTATGCTACTATACATAGCTGCAACACATCAAGTGGTAAGCGCAGTGCTCATTATCGAACGAGAGGTGAACGGATACAAATTCCCGCTTCAAAAGTCGGTTTATTACGTATCCACGGTCCTCACCCCATGCAAATCCCGATACCCACACTATCAAAAAATAGCATCCGCGGTCTTCATGGCATCTCGGAAGCTAAGGCACTACTTTCAAGAGTGTTCGACTACTCAACGACATAATCAATAACCGCGACGCTACGGGCCGGATTGCTAAATGGGCCATCGAGCTCCTCCCGTTCGACATAATATACAAACCACAGCGAGCCGTCAAGTCGCAAGTACTGGCTGACTTTGTCGCCGAATGGACAGAAGCCAAACTCCCTAAAGAGTATGGCGCGTACTCTAACTGGATCATGCACTTTGATGGCTCCATTGCAGGGGTAGTCCTGACATCTCCCACCGGGGACACAGTCCAGTATGTCCTACAAATATTATACACAGACTCCAATAATGCAGCCGAATACGAGGCTCTATTGCATGGTCTTCGGATGGCAGTCTCTATGGGCATCCAACGCCTGGAAGTGCACGGGGATTCGAACCTTGCAATATCACAAATAAATGGAGACTTTGATGCCAAGGATCCGAAAATGGCGGCCTATCATAATGCCATCCTCAAAATGTCAGCTCGGTTCGAGGGGCTCGAATTCCACCATGTGGCTCGAGAAAATAATCAAGCGGCGGACGTCCTCGCCCGCATTGGCGCTAAACGCGACCCTGTCCCACCCATTATATTCCTGGAAAGGCTGTTCAAGCCATTCGTAGTATGGGAAGGGGAGTCTGGCAATACCGGCACGGATCCGAATACACCCCCAGACTCCGAACCATCAGACACAATCGGAGGCTCTGCCACCGAAATAACATCTTCGGCCCACCAAATCATGGTCGTAATCGCCCTGTGGACTGAGCCTTTCTTGGCCTACCTAAATAGGCAGGAGCTCCCCGAAGACCAAAATGAAGCACGCTGCATAGTCCGGCGTTCTAAAGCTTACAAAGTCCATGAAGGGGAACTCTACAAGAAAAGCGCGACCGGAGTGCTCCAAAGGTGCATCTCCGAAGAGGAAGGGCGGCAACTCCTGGCTGAAATCCATGCCGGACTGGGCGGACACCATGCCGCAGCTCGAGCGCTAGTCAGCAAAACCTTCCATACAGGCTTCTATCGGCCGACGGCCCAAGCAGACGCACAGGACCTTGTCCAACATTGTGTCGGCTGCCAGCTCTTCGCCAATCAGAGTCATATGCCCCCTACCGCTCTCCAAACAATCCCCATAACCTGGCCCTTCGCGGTCTGGGGGCTGGATATGGTCGGACCTCTTAAAGGGGGAAGCCATAAGAAAAATTACTTACTGGTCATGGTGGACAAATTCACCAAATGGATCGAAGCCAAACCAGTTAAAACAGCTGAATCCGGACCAGTAATAGACTTCATCTCCGGGGTCGTACACCGGTACGGTGTCCCCCATAGCATCATCACTGATAATGGCTCAAATTTCACAGCCGATGAAGTGAAAACTTGGTGCGGCAAAATGGGCATTAAGCTTGACTACGCTTCCGTCTACCACCCCCAAACAAACGGCCAAGTCGAACGGGCAAATGGTCTTATCATGAGCGGCATAAAACCCAGACTAGTGCGATCTTTAACAGAATCGGATACGCACTGGGTAGAGGAGCTAGACTTCGTACTCTGGGGGCTGCGGACAACACCGAATCGAACCACCGGATATACACCATTTTTATGGTGTACGGTGCGGAAGCAGTACTACCCTGCGACATAATACATGATTCGCCACGCGTACGCATGTACGAAGAGAAGAAGCCGAGCTAGATCGGCAGGATAACTTGGATGCCCTGGAGGAAGAGCACGATGTCGCAAAAGCCCGTTCCGCATTTTATCAGCAGCAGGCTCGACGATATCAAAGCAGAGAAGTGCGGGCCAAAACATTACAATATTGGCGAGCTCGTTCTACGCCTACCGGAGAAGAAGAAGGACGAACTCAAACCCAAGTGGGAAGGTCCCATCGTCATTGACAAAGTTCTCACCGGAGGAGTGTACCATCTACGTAATGCATCCGATAACAGACTCGAGCTGAACCCATGGAACGCGGCCAGACTCTGGAGATTCTACGCCTAACGATGAACTCAGTGTTCGTCTCCTCACCCCTCCTTTTTAATTATGCTCCACCTCTTTTTCTCTCCTTTCTCGACTTCTTTTTTTCTCTCTTCACACAAAGTATTTAATACAGTGCGGGTTACCGGATCATTCCGGCCGTACTATGTGTGTAAGCTATACCTGGGGGCTTCCTATTCGGAAGCTAGACATAATTACTTTAAATGGCTTTTTGCCCATCGCATATGCGTTCCTTTTCCATATGTGCCTTTCTTCACCATTTTATGCATCGATATGACTTAAGATGTGGCCAAGCTGGGTTGCCTGGCTCTTGTGTTTATGCCCTACGTTCTCGTTAATTCGGCTAGGGCATAAGGGGAGCACCTCTGCGATTATTACTGCCGGTTAAGCCGGATGTGTACCTCAGACTGGGTGAAGTCGAAAGCTAGTTTCCTTAAGAGAATATTCGATCGGTGAACAAAGGATGTATTTATTGGTTACAAAAAAAACCAAAAGCTTTTTATCCTGTGCCGTCGTTCGCATGCATCGACACATGCATTCCCAGAGAAAGGAACCCCTAATGGAACTATTCTCCCTGGAAGATGTTTCTTGCTATCCATGCAATATAACATAACTAGTTGGGTACTTGTCTGTTCAAGCACTTATGACCCATACGTCTGGTCTCCATGCATACCCCGGTTCTTGTATAACCGAGCGGGTATTCAGACACACCCCAGACTATAGGGTCCGGGGGCTGAAGAGAAAAGGTCCGCCATGACAAATGATTTCAATCCGGCTAGGGGCTGTTTATACCAATTAAATTACAAAGTCACTGAGACTGACTATACTCCTCCTCTATACCATATAATAGGCTATCTAGCCTACAATCATGTTGAGAATACTTAGCGGCTAACGCTACCTGATCATATACTAGACTCACGGGAATTTCTTGCCCATCCGGCCCCATCGGTCCTACTTCGGCCATGTGGTTCGGGTCCAGCTTGGTGTAGCACGTCTTCACCATTGCCCAGGCTTCTCTTGCTCCTTGCCGGCATGCTGATATCTTCCATAGACGGAAGCGCCACCGGGCTCCTTGAAGCAGGTCTGCAAGCTCCCCCATGCCATTCGGCAGGAGGCTTGATGGCCACAAGGCCTGAGCAACGCCGTGCATCACCTGCCGAGCACGCTCGTGCAACTGCGAAAGTTCTTGCAGCAAATCACCTGCAGATGAGGGCAGCTCCTCTTCAGGGCGACCCGTTAACATTCCTGCAGGCAAAAAATTTCTCAAAAAACTTCCTTGTCGAACTATCACAAAGTTCGCTTGAGCTCTTACCATAAATGTCGCGTCGAAGCTTTTTGTTCTCCTTCACGAAGTCCGCCAGTTGAGCGCGGACGTCCTTTAATTCCACGTCCAGACGAATATTGGCATCTTATAGCTTGTTCTTCTCTTGGGTCACCTGCGTAAGAACGCGCTCGCCAGCCTTTAGCTGTCGTTGGAGATGTGAATTGTCACCCATTACGCCCTCCGGATTCACCCTGGGATTTTCTGCAGAATCTTCTGTTAGACTAACCGCACTAGCCATTTACTAACTGATCCATCTATGTATAATGGAGACAAATATTACCAGAGGGGGCCCTTCGGGATCCCTCTAACTTGGCCACCGCATCAGTCAACCGGGCTTTGCATGCCTCCAGCTCCCGCGCCAATTGTTCGTTCTTGTCCACAAGGACCTGTGCATATAGTGATCCTTTAAACAGTTGTCCCAACTATTCCAAGTCTTAGGGGCTACTACTATACATACTTATCAAAATTTCTTACCCGTATATCTTTGGTATATTGGTTTGTTGCTTGGGCAAGCCTGCCTCGAGCAGCTCGGACATATGCGTCTGCTGAATTGAAGGCATTAAAAGCCTCTTCGGAAAAGATGTTGTTCCGGAGCACGGCCCTCCGGCGCCGGTGATTCATGGCGCTCTCCACTTCGGAGTTCGTGGCCGAACACATATCCGCATCCTCCGTCGGGGGGCTGTGCGGTGCTGGCCCCGTGTCCGCCTCCACTCCTAAAGCCGGTTCTGGAACCCGGCTGGTGGAGGCGCGATTGGTGGGGTCCCCGGATATAGTCCGGTTATTCCTCTTCCTGCCAGACACAAAGGGTGCTGTCATATTTCAAATTCTGTAAATTGTAGGACAGGTCATTACTTTACCTCTGTAGCGGTGTGTCAACCCTCACCGCCTTCCTCTTGAGCCTGCCCGATCCGGACGCCCGTGGTTGACGGGTCCCTAGGGGCTCGGCCCTTCGCTCCGGTCGTTGTTTCTGCAAATAGAACGACGCCTCAAGGGTAAATTATAATACCTGGGGGGAGTCCTCTTCGGAGGATAGGGTTTTTTAGCCCAGCTTACACGCGATGTTGGGAGCAGTCCGGGGTAGTTGGCCGTAATGGCCACTAGGGCGCCATCCCAGCTTGCCTGATAAAATACCCCGTTGACAAGCTCCACTGTAATATCCGGGTCTACCTTGAGGAGCTCCCCAATATTGGAGCGGTTGCACTCCTCGCCTTATGCATATCGCCATGACCTCGACTATCGTCAGTCCGGATTAGGCCAGCGACTTTATCCTGTTCATCAAGAGGTATACCTCCTTTGTGTCCTCTTCTTGAGGGCCCCGGGGGCGCCAGCTTAAGCGTGCCCTCGGCGGGGCGTTGCTGAACTTGGGGAGACCTATCCGGATTGGATCCGGAAGGGGAACATCATTTATATAGAACCACTCTGAAGGCCAGTTTTCTGGTGCCTTCTCAGGAGTGTCGGACAGGTATCCGGTCTCGGTAATGTGCCATACTTCGGCCCCGCCCACTTGACATAGGGACTCTCCCTGGGTGCGGGGGACAAGGCAGAATAGCTTCCTCCATAATCCGAAGTGTGGTTCGCAGCCTAAAAACAGCTCGCAAAGGGCGACATACCCCGCTATGTGTAGAATAGAGGCTGGGGTAAGATTCTGTAACTGGAGGCTGTAAAACTCCAGGAGCCTGCGAAGAAACGGGTGGATAGGAAACCCGACGCCCCTCGGCAGATGCAAGATGAGGCATATCCGCTCGTTCAGAGATGGGTTAGGAGATCCCTCAGCCTGTTCCCCTCCATCATAAGTGGCTATTCCAGCTCAGACGGAGACCATGAACGCCGGTGGGAGAAACCCCTGGGTCTGTAGCTTTACCAAACGGCTGTGAGGAACTGAGCACTCTCCCCAATCCCCCGACTTAGAGCGAGGGGGGCAAGCAGAAGAGTTGCCGGCGGTGGCCATGCTGGGATGGTTTTTCACGGAGCGCTCTAGGATGCTAGCTCGAGGGAGAAGAGTGAAGCTTGGATCTGAGAATCCCTGTCCCTTCAAATAGATGGTTGGCCCGGAGGATCGAGGGTGGCAAATGCAAAAATGCCTCGACTCCTCGCATTCGCTCGACACGTGGAGATGGTCATTACTAAGGCGCTGAAGCCGAGGAGCACAACATTGATTGGAGGCCAGACATAATTCATCGTAACAAGTACTTTGGAGTATTCGGAGAAGGAACCCGCCTTGCAATGCCGAAGACAATACTGCGCGCCGGACTCATAGTCATTCAAGCCTGGTTCAGGGGCTACTGAGGGAGTCCTAGATTAGTGGGTATCCGGACAGCCGGACTGTGTACAACGTCCGGACTATCGAAGCGTGAAGATACAAGACTCAAGACTTCGGCCCGTGTCCGGATGGGACTCTCCTTTGTGTGGAAGGCAAGCCTGGCGATCCGGATATTATATTTCCTTCCTTGTAACCGACTCCATGTAAACCCTGTCCCTCTCAGTTGTCTATATAAACCGGAGAGGTTGGTCCTTATAAGGCCAATCACAATTACATTCATACCATCATAGGCTAGCTCTTAGGGTTTAGCCTCTACGATCTCGTGGTGGATCTACTCTTGTGCTACCCATATCATCAATATTAATCAAGCAGGAAGTAGGGTTTTACCTCCATCGAGAGGGACCGAACCTGGGTAAACATCTGTGTCCCTTGCTTCCTATTACCATCAGCCTTGACGCACAGATCGGGACCCCCTACCCGAGATCCGCCGGTTTCGACACCGACAGGTGCCACAGGAGAATTATTCTCGACTGGGTCCTTCCCACCTTCTCCGTCATCCTCTTTGGGTGTGTCCACCATGTACACGTCATATGTGGAAGTAGTCGTCCAGCGTCCGGTAAGCGGCGGGTTCTGGCCTTGCTCTTCTCCGGTAGCACCGTCCAAGTCGTCGATGTCTTTGGAGGCGTAATCAAGCATGTCGGTTAGATCCTCGACAACGGCTATGAAGTGGGTGGTGGGTGGGACATAGAATTCCCTGCTCTCAGCCCCTAGTGCGGGCTGGGCATAGTTCGGCAATGATCCTTCTGTAATGGCGAGAGACCGCATTAAGTCCAGAGCCTCGTTTAAGGGCGAGGTAAAATGGAAGCGAGAATCCGTGGAGCGGGGTGGGACAGGAGTTCCCTGGCCGAGCTTGTATAACACAGACCTCAAGAGTTCGGAGCTGCTGCACGGAGGTGAGTCCGGCTCGGTGAGGATAGAGGGAGCCAGGAGTGATTCCGGGCCGGCCGGTGAAACGATTCCCTTTGTATCTTCGGTGTTGAGCTCTATGGCTGCGAAGAGTCCGGCGGGCTCTAAGCTCCTGTCTTCGGACTCGGCAAGGAGTTCCGGATCTGAGGCTGGAGCTGTGGTTGAGGCCGCAAACCCTTGGAAGATCAAGTCTCCCCGGATATCAGCGACGTAGTTTAGGTTTCCGAAACTGATCTGATGATCAGGGGCGTAGCTGTCAATCTGCTCCAGATGGCCAATCGAATTGGCACGCAATGTGAAGCTGTCGAATACGAAGATTTGGCCGGGAAGAAAAGTCTCCCTCGGGGTGGAATTGTTGTGGATGGTTGATGGATCCATCGAGCCTTCTGGTGACGACACAGTGGAACTCTCAATGAAAGCACCAATGTCGGTGTCAAAACCGGCAGATCTTGGGTAAGGGGTCCCAAACTGTGCGTCTAAGGATCGAAGGTAACAAGGAGGCAGGGGATACAAAGTTTACCCAAGTTCGGGCCCTCTAGATGGAGGTAATACCCTACTTCCTACTTGATTGACTTTGATGAGTATAGGGGTTACAAGAGTTGATCTACCTTGAGATCGTAACGGCTAAACCCTAGATGTCTAGCATGTATGATTATGATTCCGCCTATGGACTAAGCTCTTCTGTTTATATAGGCACCAGATGGATCTAGGGTTATACAAAGTCGGTTATAGAGGAGGGAAGGTACATGATCCGAATGCCAAGCTTGCCATCCACGCAAAGGAGAGTCCCATCCGGACACGGGGGAGGTCCTTCTATCTTTGTATCTTCACGGCCCATCAGTCCGGCCCAAGTCGCATAGCCCAGACGCCCAAGGACCCCTTAGTCCGGGACTCCCTCAGTTACCTCTGTCGTCAACAACGTTGCCAGAGCCTCCAATAGTTCAGATAAAATTGGAGCCGGCGGGTGCACAGGCCTCCTGCCCCAGCTGCCGTTGTCGTTGCTGAACCGGAGATCATTGTTGCTGCAGTTGAAGAATTCTGCCCTGGCTGTGTACCAGCCATGAAGATTGTAACCTGGTTTGGCGGCTCGTAGGGGTCCGGAATACTGTCACCATCGGAATAGCCCCCAAACCCACCATCCTGAACTTGATACATGGAATTGGTCTCGCCGGTTGAGGACTCATCGCCCGAATAGACGGTTGTCTCACGACCGAATTCAGATCCTCCTTCCAGATCAACTCCTTGAGTAAAGCCAACAAAGACATGCCTCGGGGCAGCTTGAACCTTGGCGGGTCGCGCGCGCTGAGCCGTCTCGACGATGTCGGTGCAGGTGTCCTGCTCAGCTTTCGACTCACCAATCTTGCCGATGAAGACATGCATTCCGCCGAAGGGGACCCGATACCCGTACTCAGTTGAGCTGGCCTCGGGGCCCCACCCCGCGTCATCAATGTAGAGCTTGCCGCGACGACTCTTAGTCATCCGACCCACAGCGTATCCCTTGAACCCTGTGAAGCTTACTTTCAATAACTCGAAACCACCGTGCGCTGGCCCCATGGTGGGTGCCAACTATCATGGAATTGTCACGACAGATGCCCTAGCATGAGGACTTAGGTGTGGAGCCATCGCAACATAGTTAGCTTGAAGGGGTTAAAACGGGACAAGGGACACAGAGAGTTTTACCTAGGTTCGGCCCCTCGCAACGAGGTAAAGGCCTACTCCTGCTTTAGGTTGTATTGCTTGGGTTTCGATTACCAGGGAGCAACTACGCTTGACCTAGTTCTCGACTTCTTGTTTCTTGCCCTAACCTACCGCTGGGTCACCCCTTTATATACACAGGCTGATGCCCGGTGGCTTACAGAGTCCTGGCCGGCTCATACACAACGTGTCTGGCTCGATGACAAAACTAAAATTTCCTTAACATACAAGTTAAACATATGGTGGTTTATGCCTGTGGGCCTCAAGTTTCCTCCAGGTCTTGGGTCTTCAGTAAGCTTGCTTCATTAACCACCATCTTCAACATCTTCTTGGGCCTTCCCATTATGAACCGCCAGTGGTATGACTCGGCCCCGCCTGGGCGGGTCATACCCAATAGTTATATCCCCAACACTACCCCCAATGAGTATCTTGACATGACCTGCAATCTTAGAACTATTGATCTTATCATGAGAGGATTGCCTAGAAATTTGCTTGTATACTTACCTACATTTGAATATGCTTATACTATATAGAAATATCTTGAGGAACACTTTCCAAACTATTCCTTAAAAAGTCTTGATGAGATCCTTCAAAAGTTAATTGCTTAAAGGATGGATATGAGTGATCCCAAATTTGATGATTGTCTATTTGAGTTTCGTGACCTTATGCGTGCCAAAGGAGATGTTGGAGTCATTAGTAGCATCATCTCGCAAGTTATTAGAATTCATAAGCATGCACATTGTCATGGTAATACATCTAATGAATCACTCTCTCTAGGTGATGATCATTCGCATGATATGTTGAGCATGGATATTATGATGAGGATGATGATAGTGACTTTGATCTTGATGAGTCAAGGAGACACTTTGGTCTTATGGAAAACCTCCATGGCTACATGGCAGGAGGAAAGGAATGGGTTCTTGATAGTGGATGTATGGATCATATGACCGGAGATAAGGACATGTTTCATGAGCTTGCTAAAACCGACGGTCCCCGAAAGTAAGTCACTTTTGGTGATAACTCAAAGGGTAAGGTGGTTGCCCTTGGTAAGGTGTCCATCCAAAATGTCATACTCGTTGAATCTCTTGGTTACAATCTACTTTCCATATCTAGACTAGCTAACTTCGGTTTCAATGTTCTATTTACCGAAGTAGATTGCCAAGTGTTTCGAAGAGATAATCATGTCTTTACCGGTATTCGTAGAGGTGACCTATACATTGTTGATTTCACTAAGAAAGCTCAACCTCATACTTGCTTAATTGCTAAATCTTCTAAAGGTTGGTTGTGGCATAGAAGGTTAGGTCATGTGGGTATGCGAAATCTTGATAAGCTTATTAAAGGTGATCATATCCTTGGTGTTAAAGATGTCATATTTGACAAGGATAGACTTTGTAGTGCTTGTCAAGCAGGAAAACAAGTCGGAGGAAGTCATCCCATGAATAACATCATGACCATGAGAAGACCGCTCGAGCTACTTCATATGGATCTTTTTGGTCCCAATGCCTACAAGAGTCTCGGTGGTAACTCGTTCGGATTGGTCATTGTTGACGATTTTTCAAGATTTACATGGGTGTTCTTTCTTGATGATAAATCGTAGGTCCAAAAGATCTTCAAGAACTTCGGTGGGAAGGCCCAAAACCAATTTGAAGTGAAGATCAAGAAGGTTCGAAGTGACAATGGAACGGAGTTCAAGAACGCCAATGTGGATACCTTTCTTGATGAAGAAGGGATTTCACATGAGTTCTCGACTACATACACACCTCAACAAAATGGAGTTCTTGAGAGCAAGAACCAGACACTTATTGAGATGGCAAGAATGATGCTTGATGAAAACAAGACGCCAAGACACTTTTGGGCGGAAGCGGTTGAGACAGCTTGTCATGCAACAAATCAACTATATCTTCACAAGTTTCTCGGCAAGATGGCATATGAGCTTCTCACCGGTAACAAACCCCAAGTTGGATACTTTCTAGTATTTGGCTCAAAGTGTTGCATTCTTGATAAGCATCATCATTCGAAATTTTCTCCTAAATCTCATGAAGGTTTCCTACTCGATTATGGCTCAAACTCTCACACTTACTGTGTCTACAACAATTTCACCCGAAAGGTTGAAGAGATGGTAGATGTGAAGTTTGATGAATCTAACGGCTCGTAAGTACAGCAATTGCCAATTGATGTAGGAGACAAAGATCCTTCAGAAGCAATTCAAGACTTATCTATTGGCAAGATTCATCCAATGGAGGATAAGGAGAGTACTTTGTCCATTCAAGTGGAAGCCTCAACCTCACATCAAGGTGAACCACAAGTCGACTTGGAGGCATCCACAAGTGGAACACGTCAAGATGGAGGAAATGAGGACATACAACAAGATGAACCACATCGACCTCCCTCTCCACCTGCACAAGAAAACGACAACGCCAACAACAATGATGAAGGACAAGAGGAAGAAGAAGACAATGAAGAGGATGTTCCACCCCAACCCAAACAAAAGCTCTCACGAGTTAGAGCAAGAGTCACAAGAGACCATCCCGTCGAACAAATCTTTGATGATATTCAAATCGGGAGAATTACTCGCTCTAAAACTCATTTAGAACATTACTCATTCATTTCTAGTATTGAACCTATAAAGGTTGAAGAAGCTCTTGAGGATCCGGATTGGGTGAACGCTATGCATGAAGAGCTACACAACTTCGAGGAATCAAGTGTGGACTTTGGTTGAAAAGCCGGATAATAACCACAGTGTCATTGGAATCAAGTGGGTGTTTCGGAATAAGCAAGATGAAGATGGACAAGTTATACGCAACAAGGCTCGTCTCGTCTCCCAAGGCTACACTCAAGTCTAATGGACTATGGTGAGACATACGCCCCCGTTGCTAGACTTGAGTCCATACACATCTTATTTGCTTATGCCAATCACCATGATATCACTTTATACCAAATGGACATTAAAATTGCTTTTCTAAATGGTGAAATTGAGGAGGAATTTTATGTTAAATAACCTCCTAGATTTTTCAATCCTAAGAAACCTAATCATGTTTACAAACTTCACACAGCTCTTTATGGTCTTAAACAAGCTCCTAGAGCATGGTATAAATGCTTGACCAAGTTCCTTATTGAAAAAGGCTTTGAAATTGGGAAGATTGATTCTACACTTTAATGGTGAATTATTTGTGTGCCAAATTTATGTGTATGATATCATATTTGGTTCTACTAACCCCCATTTCAGTGAAAAGTTTGGAAGCCTAATGTCAGAGAAGTTTGAGATGTCTATGATGAGTGAACTCAAAATTTTCATTGGTTTGCAAATCAAGCAAACTAAGTAAGGTACCTTTGTTTCACAAACAGAGATACCAAGGACCTTTTCAAGAAGTTCAACATGCAAGAAAGCAAAGGTATGAAAACACCCATGCCTACTAGTGGACATCTTGACTTGACTAAGGATGTCAAACCGGTTGACCAAAAGGTTTACCACTCTATAATGGGTTCATTGTTATATCTATCTGCCTCCCATCCCGATATTATGCTAAGTGTGTGCATGTGTGCACGATATCAAGCAGACCCTAAAGAATGTCATCTTAAGGCTGTGAAAGGGATAGTGGGATACTTAATTCATACACCAAACTTTGCCATTTGGTATCCTAAGAGGTCCTCTTTTGATCTTGTTGGCTACTCCAATTCGGACTATGACGGTGATAAGGTTGATAGGAAGTGCACTTCGGGTACTTGTCAATTTCTTGGTAGATCCCTTGTGTCTTGGTCCTCCAAGAAAGAAAACTCGGTATCCTTATCCATTGCCTAAGCGGAATACATTGCCGCCGGATCATGTTGTGCTCAATTACTTTGGATGACTCAAACTCTTAAGGATTATGGGATACATGTGAAACATGTTCCATTTCTTTGTGATAATGGAAGTGATATTAAGATTTCTCACAATCTCGTGCAACATTCTTGAACTAAGCATATTGAAGTTCATAATCATTTCATTTGAGATCATGTTGCTAAAGGAGACATCAAACTTAAGCATGTTCGTACTGATAAGCAATTGGCGGATATATTCACCAAACCGCTTTATGAGAAAGTATTTTGTTGTTTGAGAGGTGAATTAAACATTTTGGATGCCTCAAACGTGGAGTAGAAACTTTATTTGGATACATGCAAGGCATGAGCCTTTTATGACTAATCCTTGATACTTCTCTTATGATGATAATAATATGTCTTGGATCTATACTTGTACTCTTGCATGTCATCTGAACCTTGTAGGTACTTGGATGAACCCAAATCTATGAGATTGCAAATCACTCACATTTTTAGCAATCTCTCCATCACCAAGTTCCTGCTACATGGTTGTTGAATAGAAGGAAGCATGAACTCACTCAACATATCCTTTGACAACTTCAATATATCAAATTTCATTTGATATCAAGTTTCATGATTGTCATGTTGGATACACAAGTGCTTTTCCTTGCAAGACTAACCCATATAGGAAGATGAACTCAAACCCTGCTCCCAACTCTTGATGAACTACATCAACCTTGAGCATCCAACACAAGTTCGACTACATGATCAGCATCAACACCACAACCCAAGGTATGTTGTAACACCCGGATGATTAAGCAACAGTGATCACCTCGGTTACTGTGGCTAACCTCACGTTGATTCGAACCCGGTCTACAAATAAATTCAAAACAAAACCAAAGATAAAAGGTTTCAAAAACTAAAACTAAAATGTTCGGGGGTTGTCTAAAATAGCAAACCTAATTATGGTGGGGTGCACAAAATTTTGTAAAATGTTTTGGCATTTTAATTAATCTAAAACAGAAAGTAAGAAAAGGGAAAAATATAAAAAAGGGAAAATAAAACAAAAGAGGTGGGGGGAAGGAACCCCCACTGGCCCATCTGGGCCAGCCCTTCCCCACCTGGCCCAGCCAGCCCCCCCCGAACCCCCCCACCTGGCCCCCTCACCCCTGGCCCAGCCCCCTACCCTGGGCCGGCCCAGCCG
>NC_041393.1:384695438-384702051 GCF_002162155.2 Triticum dicoccoides | reverse complement strand
TTTTTCCCCCCTTTCCTTCTTCCTGGTTGTCGCAACCAGATGCTGGAGTCCAGGAGCCAGACGCCACCGTCGGCGACGACCCCTACTACACTGGAGGTGCCTACTACTACGTGCTGCCCGCTGATGACGTCCAGGAGTAGTTTAGGAGGATCCCAGGCAGGAGGCCTGCGCCTCTTTCGATCTGTATCCCAGTTTGTGCTAGCCATCTTATGGCACCCTGTTTAACTTATGTCGGTACTCAGATATTGTTGCTTCCGCTGACTCGTCTATGATCGAGCACTTGTATTCGAGCCCTCGAGGCCCCTGGCTTGTATTATGATGCTTGTATGACTTATTTTATTTGTAGAGTTGTGTTGTGATATCTTCCCGTGAGTCCCTGATCTTGATCGTACACATTTGCGTGCATGATTAGTGTACGATTAAATCGGGGGCGTCACAAGTTGGTATCAGAGCCGACTGCCTGTAGGAATCCCCCTTCCGCACTCCTTGGCCGAAGTCGAGTCTAGACATTACAAAAACTTTTACTAACTTGGCTGTGTGCCTTACGGGCCCACGTCGCCATCGGGTGGTACTAGGATCTTTTACTCCTCGACCTTTGCTCTGGGACTCTGAACTCTTTTCTACTCGGGTTAAACGAATTTACTAACTCTAACATTAGGATCCCGTTACCACATTCACCCCGAAGTTGGATAAGCCATAGTTATTTTGTAGGATAGCATTTTGAATAGTGCCCATGTTGTCATTTGACTCCATTGAAACATCTTTGTTTTCAGATGGAACCCGCGAGGCAGGTCGTGCGCCACACTGCGGCCATTGGTGCCTCAGGATCACCTGCTGTGCTAGCTGATATGATGACCTATCTGGGTTATCGCTGGCACCCTGAGTACACCGTCTACGAGGAGTACCAGGACTTTAACCTGGAGCAGTACCGTGCCATCGTCCACCTCTACTCTCGGGAGTATGAGTCCACTACTGTGCTGCACACCGCTCATGGTGTTGGAGTGACCATTGAGATGGCAGTCCACGATGCGGCTCATGCTGCTCTGACACGTCTTCGTGGAGAGTATCAGGCATTGGACACTTCCCCTTTCAGGCACATTCCTATCGCATCTGACGTTGGTGCGGAGGGATACTACACTGCCGCCTACTCCACCGTCACCCGAGAGCCTTTCCACCATCAGCGCCTGGTTCTGCATGCTGATGGGCTGGACCGAGCTAACAGAGCTCTTCGCCACGAGTTGTACACCACTCGTCAGCACCTTTACAGGGCTCTGACGCGGTTGCACCCCTTTGTCCGGTCCGGACAGCTGCCGCGTTCTGCGATCTACCCAGCCAGGACCGTGATGCCCCACGGTGTCGGATGGCCAGAGGTGGGAGGCTACTCTCCCGCACTTGGTCCTCTTCTGCCACCTGAGCGTCGGGTTCTACACCAGAGTATCCGCGGCCCCCAGGCCACTGACGTGGACGACTATCCGTTGCCTCACTACCAGCTGTCAGGTTACAGCTACCTTCACAGTACCTCCTGGGACTGATGTAGTCTTGCTCATTAGTTTTAGATGCACTCGCGAGCCTGCGTGCCGCCTATGATGACTTAATCTATGTACTGAACTCTGTGTACTGAACTCTATGTCCGACCCCTTTTGTAAGTTATGCCGACTATCTATGTGGTATCTGTCGTGCTCCTTTCATTATGCATGTCTCCTCATGAATGACTCTTGTCTATGCAAATTCTCAATACTGAACTACCCCTGTTATATATTAGCAGGATGGTTAGACCAGCTGGTCGTGGTCGTGGTGGCAACTTCCCACCACCGCCTGAGTACATGGCTGGTATGATCCAACAGCTTGAGATGAATCGCCAGTTCATGGAAAACGTGATGGCTCAGTTTCCTCGCCCCAATATGAACCAGCATCCAAACACAACAACTCTGCAGGATTTCATACGCCTCAACCCAAGTGTGTACCGCAGCTCAACCCAGCCGCTGGATGCTGATGACTGGCTCCGTGACATCACCTATGAAATGGAGTCTGCTGATGTAGCCCCTGCCAGCTATGTCACTTTTGCTTCCTTCTTCCTGAAGGGACCCGCAGCTCAATGGTGGGACAGCCATAGGCGTACTCTGCCAGTTGGGACAATCATCTCCTGGCCAGACTTTCAGGCTGCCTTCCGTGCCCGCTTCATTCCTCAGGGAGTCATGGACCGGAAGAAGCGTGAGTTTCACAACCTCACCCAAGGCAACAAGACTGTTGAAGCTTATCAGCGGGAGTTTCTGGACTTGTCTCGCTATGCTGAAGAGGACATTGCAACTGATGCACGTAGGCAGGAGAAGTTCCGTGACGGCCTTCAAGCTGACATCAAGCTCGCACTTCTAGTGCACGACTTTGCTGATTTCGCCACCTTGGTGAATAAGGCCATCAATGTTGAGACTGGTCTTCAAGAACACCATAGCTCTCAAAGGCGCAACCGTGACACGGGCTCATCTTCGGGCCCGCCCTCGCAGAAGCGTAAGATATGGATCCCGAACAGCATGTACCGTCCAAATGCACCAGCCCCAAGGCAGTCTTACGCTACACCTCGTCTGCCTATTGCTCCAACTAGGCTGCCAAGGCTTCCAGCTCCGCCACCCCAAGCTCCTGTTCCCACTCCCAATAATGGCCTGTGCTACAAGTGTGGTCAACCAGGTCACCGTGCTAGGGATTGCATTCAGAATCAGAATCAACTGGCCCTTCCAGCCGCTGGCCGTGGAAACAACCAGGCCCGCAACAACAATGCCAAGTCTTATGGCCGTGTGCATGCCAACCACATTGATCTGAATGAAGCTCAAGACCAGCCTGCTACTGTGATGGGTACACTCCTCGTAAATTCAGTACCAGCATCCGTTTTATTTGATACAGGTGCATCGCATTCATTCATGTCAGAAGAATTTGCATACAAGCACGATGTTAAATTTGAGCAGATGAACACTTCGGTAGTGGTAAAAACCCCCGCGGGACAATGTCAGACCTCCATGGTTGGCATTGACGTCCCTGTGGAAATCGAAGGGTTGGAGTTTCGTGCCTCGCCCATTATACTGAAGTCGTCTAACATTGACCTCATTCTGGGAATGGATTGGTTAAAGGCGCATACTGCTTCTATCGTTTGCGCCACTAAGACCGTCCATCTGCTACACCCTTCTGATGAAATAATTAGCTACGATGCTCATCTGGTTCGTAATGCCGAGGCCAGGCTTTATGCCTTAAACGCATTGAACGTTGCACCACTCAAGGACATTGAAAACATTCCCGTCGTGCGTGAATTCCTAGACGTCTTTCCTGAAGAACTCCCAGGGATTCCCCCTGCTAGAGCTGTCGAATTCGTCATCGACTTGAAACCAGGCACCACTCCTATAGCCAAGCGACCCTACAAGATGCCGCCGCATGAACTCCTTGAGCTTAAGGAGGAAATCGATAATTCTCTTCGAAGTGGTTTCATTCACCCAAGTTGCTCTCCTTGGGGAGCACCTTCTCTCTTTGTCAAGAAGAAAGATGGGACAAACCGATTGGTCCAAGACTACCGTCCTATAAATCAAGCTACCATTCAGAATAAGTATCCTCTTCCTCGGATCAATGATCTGTATGATCAATTGGCTGGATCATCAGTGTTCTCTAAACTCGACTTGAGGTTGGGTTACCACCAGATCCGTGTTCGTGAGGAAGATATCCCCAAGACCGCATTCGTGACTCGATACGGATCTTACGAGTACACCGTCATGTCTTTCGGCTTAACCAATGCTCCAGCCACCTTCTCTCGCCTGATGAACTATATATTCATGGATTACCTCGACAAGTTCGTCGTGGTTTATCTGGATGATATTCTGGTATTTTCCAAGAACGAAGAGGAGCATGCTGAACATCTTCGCCTCGTGCTGGAAAAGCTACGAGAGCATCAACTTTATGCCAAGTTCTCCAAATGTGAATTCTGGCTTCCCGAAGTAACCTATCTCGGGCATGTCATCTCTAAGGATGGTATTGCCGTCAACCCTGAACGAGTTCAGGCTATTCTCGATTGGACTCCTCCGAAGAACGTTAAGCAAGTCAGAAGTTTTCTCGGTCTCGCCAGCTACTGCCGTCGATTCGTCGAGAACTTCTCCAAGATTGCCAGGCCTCTGACTAACCTATTGCATAAGGGCGTCAAGTTCCAATGGACAGACAAATGTCAGGAAAGCTTCCAGGCACTCAAAGACAAGTTGACTTCTGCCCCAGTACTAGCTCCACCTGATACTAAGAAGGACTTCGTCATTTACTGCGACGCTTCCCGTCAAGGATTAGGCTGTGTCCTAATGCAAGAGCGCAAAGTGGTTGCTTATGCCTCTCGTCAATTGCGCCCTCACGAAGAGAACTACCCAGTTCACGACCTCGAACTTGCTGCTGTCATTCATGCACTAAAACAGTGGCGACATTACCTACTCGGTAATCGTTGCGAGATCTTCACTGACCACCAAAGTCTGATGTATCTATTTACTCAGCCAGACCTGAACCTCCGTCAGCAGAGATGGATGGAGACTGTTGCAGACTTTGATTTGGGTATTTCCTATACCCCAGGCAAGGCTAATGTAATGGCTGATGCCTTGAGCCGCAAGTCTTACTGCAACCACCTCCAGGTTCACAAAGTTCAGCCTTCACTTGTTGAAGAATTCAGCAAGCTAAACCTCCATATTGTTCCTCCGGGTGCACTCGCTCCCCCTCCCCCGGAGTTCCGCAAGATGAATCTCCGTGTTGTTCCCCAGGGTTCCCTCTATACCCTGGCTATTGAACCCGATATCGTGGGCACCATAAAGACAATGCAGGGATTTGACTCTGAAGTCTACAAGATTAAGCAAGACCTCAAAGAAGGAGGTTCCTCATCCTTCACTATTGCTGATGATGGCGCCTTGTACTTCAAAGGCCGCCTAGTGGTGCCGTGTAAGAAGGAAAACCTGAATATGACCCAGGAGGTTATGAAAGAAGCTCATGATACGCCTCTATGTATCCATCCTGGTAGTACGAAGATGTATCAAGACATCCGCCAGAGATTCTGGTGGTCTAATATGAAGCAAGACATTGCTCGTTATGTTGCTGAATGTGACGTTTGCCGTCGTATCAAAGCAGAACATCAAAGGCCTGCTGGAACTCTACAACCTATATCTATTCCTGAATGGAAATGGGACCATGTTGAAATGGACTTCGTCACTGGATTCCCCAAATCGCAGAAAGGTAATGATGCTATTCTTGTCGTCATTGACCGGCTTTCTAAAGTTGCCATTTTCTGGCGGTCAAAGAAACGATCACTGCTAGTCAGCTGGCAACGCTCTATATGTCCAGAATTGTTTCGCTTCACGGTATTCCACTGGTTATCAGTTCGGACCGTGGCAGCTTATTCACTTCAAGATTCTGGGCAAGTTTTCAAGAAGCTATGGGGACTCATTTATCTTTCAGTACTGCATTTCATCCGCAGTCTCAAGGGCAAGTTGAACGTGTCAACCAAATTCTCGAAGACATGCTTCGAGCTTGTGTTGTTTCCTTCGGCAAGAAATGGGAGGAATCTCTCCCGTATGCTGAGTTCTCTTATAATAATAGCTATCAAGCTAGTCTGAAGATGGCCCCCTTCGAAGTGTTATATGGACGAAAGTGCCGAACCCCTCTGAACTGGTCAGAAACTGGGGAACGTCCACTCTTCGGTCCGGATATTATCCAACATGCCGAAGAACAAGTCCGCATTATTCGCGAGAATCTCAAGACTGCTCAGTCACGCCAGAAGAGTAATTATGACCGCCATCATAAAGACATGGTCTATCAACCTGGCGAAAAGGCCTATCTTCGCGTTACACCAATGAAGGGTGCTCACCGCTTCGGGATCAAGGGCAAGCTAGCTCCTCGCTATATTGGCCCATTCACTATTCTGGAAAGGCGTGGAAAAGTGGCATATCAACTGGAGCTTCCGTCGAACCTTTCTCAGGTTCACGATGTGTTCCACGTGTCACAACTCCGACGCTGCTTCAAGGACCCAATCCGAGCAGTGGACCATGAAGTGCTCGAATTGCAACAGGACCTCTCCTATAAAGAGCATCCGGTCCGCATTCTCGACCAAGCTGAACGCCGCACACGTCAGAAGGCGATCAAGTTCCTCAAAGTCCAGTGGTCGAATCACTCTGAAGACGAAGCCACCTGGGAACGCGAGGATCGTCTACGAGATGAATATCCCGCACTCTTTCCTTCTACCTCCTAAATCTCGGGACGAGATTTCTTGTAGTGGAGGAGATTTGTAACACCCGGACGATTAAGCAACAGTGATCACCTCGGTTACTGTGGCTAACCTCACGTTGATTCGAACCCGGTCTACAAATAAATTCAAAACAAAACCAAAGATAAAAGGTTTCAAAAACTAAAACTAAAATGTTCGGGGGTTGTCTAAAATAGCAAACCTAATTATGGTGGGGTGCACAAAATTTTGTAAAATGTTTTGGCATTTTAATTAATCTAAAACAGAAAGTAAGAAAAGGGAAAAATATCAAAAAGGGAAAATAAAACAAAAGAGGTGGGGGGAAGGAACCCCCACTGGCCCATCTGGGCCAGCCCTTCCCCACCTGGCCCAGCC
>NC_041393.1:384688732-384694474 GCF_002162155.2 Triticum dicoccoides | reverse complement strand
GAACCCGGATAAGCAGCCCGTTCGTCCACCACACACCTCTAACATACCAAACACGCAACTTTCCCCCTCCGGCTCCTCTGCCCGAAAACACGAAACACCGGGAATACTTTCCCGGATGATTCCCCCCTGACCAGTACCACCTTATACCACGTTAGGGCACGCCTAGCATCGCTTCTTGACATGTCATGCATCGATATGCATCTGTTTACTTGGTATTCATTGTTTCTTCCCCCTCTTCTCTCCGGTAGACTACGAGACCGACGCTGCTGCTGCCCAGTTCGACTACGGAGTTGACGACCCCTCTCTCTTGCCAGAGCAACCAGGCAAGCCCCCCCCTTGATCACCAGATATCGCCTATTCTTCTCTATACTGCTTGCATTAGAGTAGTGTAGCATGTTACTGCTTTCCGTTGATCCTATTCTGATGCATAGCCTGACATTGTTGCTACACCTGTTGATACCTTACCTGCAATCCTAAATACTTAGTATAGGATGCTAGTTTATCATTGTTGGCCCTACCTTCGTGTCAGTCTGCCTTGCTATAATATAGGGCCGTGATCACTCGGGAGGTGATCACGGGTATATACTATACATACATACATACTATACAGATGGTGACTAAAGTCGGGTCAGCTCGAAGAGTACCCGCGAGTGATTCACGGATTGGGGGCTGAAAGGACCTTTGTCCCGACGGCCCTCTATGTGGATCTTTGTGGCGGAGCGGCAGGGAAGGTTGAGACCACCTAGGAGACAGGTGGGCCTGGCCCTGTTCGGCGTTCGCGGATACTTAACACGCTTAACGAGATCTTGGTATTTGATCTGAGTCTGGCTACGAGCCTATACGCACTAACCATCTACGTGGGAGTAGTTATGGGTATCCCGACGTCGTGGTATCAGCCGAAGCACTTCAGACGTCAGCGACGGAGCGGCGCGCGCCGGATTGGGACGTAAGCCTGCTCTTGTATTAAGGGGGCTAGTTCTGCTTTCGGCCGCGTACGCAACGTGCAGGTGTGCTATGGGCGATGGGCCCAGACCCCTGTGCGCTTAGGTTTAGACCGGCGTGCTGGCCTCTCTGTTTTGCCTAGGTGGGGCTGCGACGTGTTGATCTTCCGCGGCCGGGCATGACCCAGGAAAGTGTGTCCGGCCAAATGGGATCGAGCGTGTTGGGCTATGTGGTGCACCCCTGCAGGGAAGTTTAACCTATTCGAATAGCCGTGATCTTCGGTAACAGGACGACTTGGAGTTGTACCTTGACCTTATGACAACTAGAACCGGATACTTAATAAAACACACCCTTCCAAGTGCCAGATACAACCGGTGGTCGCTCTACCTCAGGGATATGAGGAGGGGATCGTCGGGTAGGATTATGCTATGAGATGTTACTTGGAGATGCTACTTGGAGGACTTCAATCTACTCTCTTATACTTGATGCAAGACGAAGGTGACCAGAAGCGTAGTCTTCGATAAGACTAGCTATCCCCCTCTTATTCTGGCATTCTGCAGTTCAGTCCACTGATATGGCCTCCTTACGCATATACCCATGCATATGTAGTGTAGTTCCTTGCTTGCGAGTACTTTGGATGAGTACTCACGGTTGCTTTCTCCCCCTTTTTCCCCCCTTTCCTTCTTCCTGGTTGTCGCAACCAGATGCTGGAGTCCAGGAGCCAGACGCCACCGTCGGCGACGACCCCTACTACACTGGAGGTGCCTACTACTACGTGCTGCCCGCTGATGACGTCCAGGAGTAGTTTAGGAGGATCCCAGGCAGGAGGCCTGCGCCTCTTTCGATCTGTATCCCAGTTTGTGCTAGCCATCTTATGGCACCCTGTTTAACTTATGTCGGTACTCAGATATTGTTGCTTCCGCTGACTCGTCTATGATCGAGCACTTGTATTCGAGCCCTCGAGGCCCCTGGCTTGTATTATGATGCTTGTATGACTTATTTTATTTGTAGAGTTGTGTTGTGATATCTTCCCGTGAGTCCCTGATCTTGATCGTACACATTTGCGTGCATGATTAGTGTACGATTAAATCGGGGGCGTCACAAAACTTTATTTGGATACATGCAAGGCATGAGCCTTTTATGACTAATCCTTGATACTTCTCTTATGATGATAATAATATGTCTTGGATCTATACTTGTACTCTTGCATGTCATCTGAAGCTTGTAGGTACTTGGATGAACCCAAATCTATGAGATTGCAAATCACTCACATTTTTAGCAATCTCTCCATCACCAAGTTCCTGCTACATGGTTGTTGAATAGAAGGAAGCATGAACTCACTCAACATATCCTTTGACAACTTCAATATATCAAATTTCATTTGATATCAAGTTTCATGATTGTCATGTTGGATACACAAGTGCTTTTCCTTGCAAGACTAACCCATATAGGAAGATGAACTCAAACCCTGCTCCCAACTCTTGATGAACTACATCAACCTTGAGCATCCAACACAAGTTCGACTACATGATCAGCATCAACACCACAACCCAAGGTATGTTATTCCTACTTAGAGAAGCTTTGCTCCAAGTCATGTGTCAAAGCAACTAAACAAGATGTGAACACATCAAAATGCTTAAACAAAAAATGGTAACCCCATTTTGAGCTTAAACGATGAGTATGACCTACGATCAAGTGCTATCACTTGACTCCTCAGTCAATATACTCTAACATAGGTGCCTTTGTCGCCGACCCCTTCTAGATGAAGTTCTCTAGTGTTTCTTGCTCATTTACTTTGTATTCTTGCATATATCTCTTGCCATTTTTATCTCCCTCTAAAAAAACTTCATCTAGATCTCTTCTCTTATTTATGTTTTTCTTTGTTTCTTAGGTGTTTAATTCATTACAAATCCTTGTGAGATTCTATTTGCCAAGTGAGCTGAGATTGACAAAATCTTTACTCCAAATTAAACTCGGTGCCTCCAATCCAAACCCATCAGCTTGACCAAAACACAAGGACTCCTTGTGAACAGTTCATAGGTTCAACTGACATGGACTGATTCGGTCTTACTGGTCTGGACTTTCCGTGGCTCTGTCATTTCGGCATCATCGAAGGAAAACAATCGTCGTCATCGACTTCAACTCTGAGAAAATGTTTTGCAATTCTTTATTGCCTTTTTTCTTTAGCTCCACTCAATGATTCTATCCTCTATCAGCATCTCAGGATAATTACTTCTTTGTAATGACTCTCAAGGACTACACCTACTTGACTCATGCTCCATAAGAACCCTTCTTGGAAATTGATGTCAAAGGGGGGGAGAGAGACCATCAAAGCTTATCATATGAGATCATCTATGCTATTCTACAGATGTTGTTGACAAAAGAGGAGAGAAGTCACATGTCTTTAAGTGGGGAAAGACATGTCAAGATACTTGATCTTATTGCCTAATATTCCTGTTGCTCTGAATATTGGTTGATCGTACCATTTCTTGCTCTGGTTTTTCTTGCTCTAATTTTCTCTCACCCTACCTTCTCCCATTATCCAATATCAAAATCACGTGAGAAAGAGTCCATGTCTAGGGGCGAAAAATCTTTAAATTTCATTGCATATTATTTAGATCTTTGGGGACATGTCAGTATCTAAATGAAGTACTTAGTACTCACCCATTACATGTCATCCCAGTCTTGGTACTTTTGTGGTTTCCTAAAATTGCTTTACTTAAGAGTGTTCTTGTGTTGCCTAACCCCGTTTTCTTGAGTCCACTCCTTCCAAATCTAGCTCAAGACCATAAGGTAAGTATATGCATCACACTCAAGTGCATGATGATCTCTTGCTAATGTACATATTGTTTGCAATAGAGATTCACAAACATGAAGGTACACTCCTTAACCACATCATTTGCTCTGATGCATATAGCCAAGATACATGTAACTCATTTCTTGCTCTGACATGCTCATGCATTCACATGTTCTTATATTATATCTTTACATGATTGCACACATGCAGGGGGAGCCTATGCATGTTACATGTCTTTCCAAAGCTTTACTTGTTACCATGTATATCTTTAATCTAAAGCTTTGATGTATGTTGTCGTCAATTACCAAAAAGGGGGAGATCGAGATCACAAGTGCTCCCTGGGTGATTTTGGCAATTAGTGTCAGCATATCTCTTGTTGGACTAATACTTTTACCTAGTGTATTTCAGACAAGTTCAACAATGGCGTGGCAATGACAAAAGGATGTGGAACCCCTTCAAAATGCTAAGGACACATGTTGGCAAAAGCTCAAGACTCTTCATTTATATTTTAGTGATCCAAGATCACATTGAGTCAATAGAAAAGCCAATCTATTAAAAGGGTATGAGGTGTTGCTTAATGGTCTACTTGCTCAAAGTGCTTAGTGATATTGCTCCAAAACCCTCAACCACTTTCTCATTTCCAAATATGTCCAAAACTCAAAGTCAAACTCGGCTCCACCGAAATGATCAATCCGACGCCACCGAGTTCACTTGACCTAGCCACTGCCAGGAACCCTAGACAGTTCGATCACACTGATACGGATCTCGGTCTCACCGAGATGGCCTTACAAACTCTTTGTTGTCTGTTGCAATTATTTCGGTCTCACCGAAATGTGCAATCGGTCCCACCGAGTTTGCTTCACATCTTCTCTGTTTCCCTATTGCTTCACTTCGGTCTCACCGAAATTTGCAATCGGTCCCACCGAGTTTGCTTGACATCTTCTCTGTTTCCCTATTGCTTCACTTTGGTCTCACCGAAATTTGCAATCGGTCCCACCGAGTTTGCTTGACATCTTCTCTGTTGCCCTATTGCTTCACTTCGGTCTCACCGAGTTGATGCAATTGGTCCCACCGAGTTGATGGTTGCCCTAAGGCCTAGCACATCGGTCCCAACGAGTTGTTCCAGTCGGTCCCACCGAGATTCCTAATGTTCACATTTCGAACTAAATCGGTCCCATCGAGTTCTTCTATTTGGTCTGACCGAGTCGAATCAAATGTGTGTAATGGTTGGATTTTGTGTGAAGGCTATATATACCCCTCCACCCCCTTCTCCATATGTGAGAGAGCCATCAGAATGTGCCTACACTTCCAGCCTACATTTTCTGAGAGAGAACCACCTACTCATGTGTTGAGATCAAGACATTCCAATCCAACCACAAGAATCTTCATTTCTAGCCTTCCCCAAGTTGCTTTCCACTCAAATCATCTTTCCACCATATCCAAATCTGTGAGAGAGAGTTGAGTATTGGGGAGACTATCATTTGAAGCACAAGAGCAAGGAGTTCATCATCAACCCAACATCTATTACCTTTTGGAGAGTGGTGTCTCCTAGATTGGTTAGGTGTCGCTTTGGAGCCTCCGACGAGATCGTGGAGTTGAACCAAGAAGTTTGTAAGGGCAAGGAGATCGCCTACTTCGTGAAGATCTACCCGAGTGAGGCAAGTCCTTCATGGGTGATGGCCATGGTGGGATAGACAAGGTTGCTTCTTCGTGGACCCTTCGTGGGTGGAGCCCTCCATGGACTCGCGCAGTCGTTACCCTTCGTGGGTTGAAGTCTCCATCAACGTGGATGTACGATAGCACCACCTATCGGAACCATGCCAAAAATCTCTGTGTCTTCATTGCTTTTGCACACTCCAATCCCATCCCTTTACTTTCTTGCAATTAGCATGCTTTACTCTTTCCGCTACTCATGCTCTTGCCATGCTTGCTTGAGATGTATTGTGAATGCTAAAACTTGTGCCAAAACTCCACCACAACTTGAAGAACTTAAAAATTGCCAC
>NC_041393.1:384648434-384688340 GCF_002162155.2 Triticum dicoccoides | reverse complement strand
CTTGATCCTTTCAGATGGCGTCCAGCTGACAAAGCTCACTGTGCTCGTGGAGAGGATGTTTTGAAGACTCCAACATTTCATTGAAGGCCTCTGCATATTCCTCCATCTCATTGTCTGAATCCCGAGCATCATCAAAGTCTTGCACCATGTCTTTGATCCCGGTACCATGCTCGTCGGTGCAACGATGAACCACCTCAGCTCTGGTACGTTGGGCAGACTCACCATGAAATGTCCACACCATATAATCAGGCGTAAAACCCTACTTCTACAAGTGTTTACCCGTTTCTTGACCTCTGTGAAAAGTTGTCATACCTAACATACGGGCACTAGGTTTTTCTCTGGTGATTTGCAAATGCGGCTTTCACAAACCCCTTAGTTTTTGTTAACCATTCATTGGTCGTGTGTTTCCGACTAGTGTGACCGGTGTACATCCATGCACGATCACTCATCTTGCCTACCTACTAATCACACAAGAAATATATATATATAATTCAGCATATGTATTCATCGGTTAATCAAGTTTGTCAATTTTATTACGTTCATGCAACCTACACGCTAATAGGTAAAGATAGGTCCTAATCCCACCCGAGTATGTGTAGATTGGGTTCGTTTTCCCATGCTTTGCTCCGGATCTGACACAAAATTTCGGCAGCACCTCCCCGTTGTTCTCCTGATACACATCTCGGTAATAAAAAGAGAGGATGTGTACCCAGAGAACAACAGGGAGGCACTGACGAAATTCTACATCGGATCTGGAGCAGAGCATGGGAAAATGAACCCAATCTATGCATATGTATGCATATTTATAACTGTAACCCTTTCAAACAAGAGACACATACTGGTCACGCATACTGATGGTTGAATCTACCTATAGCTAGCAAGTATCATTGGCACGAAGACCGGAACAGAGCAAATGAAGGGTGGAGGAGGAGATGTCATTTGTGCTCACCCACGAACGCAGGAGAGCTCGTCGAGCACACAGCAAGGTCGTCGAACACCAGACCCTCGTAGCAATGGAACAACTGCACATTTAAGTCCACCTGATCAACACGAATATTCAATCTTGATAAAAAATCTCTCTATATATAACTACTCTTCCACTTCTCTTTTATTCTTCTTCTTCTTCCTCCTCCTTCTTCTCCTTGCTCCTCTTCTTCTACTTATTCTTTTTTTCTTCTTCTTTTTTCATCATCATCATCTTCTTCTAATTATGACTAACCTAAAATATGACTAACTAGTTCTTTTCTAAGCTAACCTAGCACTAACCTAGCAATAGCAATTAAATGAAAAAAAGGAAGAAAAAACAGAGAAGAAAACAAAAACTCACCGGAGGGGGCTGTCAGGCGGCGGGGCGGCAGATGGTGGGGCAGGGGGGCGGCGACAGCGACGGGCGCGGCGAGGCGGTGGTGTGTCATTGGGGTGGCGGCTGCGCCGAAGAGAGAGAGAGAGAGAGAGAGAGAGAGAGAGAGAGAGAGAGAGGAGAGAGAGAGGGGATGTGTACCCAGAGAACAACAGGGAGGCATTGATAAAATTCTGCATCAGATCCAGAGCAGAGCATGGGAAAATGAACCCAATCTAGCTACACATACTCGGTTTGTCCATGGATAACATTGGACAATTCAAAAGAATCACGGTAATAAATATGCATATGTATGCATATTTATGACTGTAACCCTTTCGAACAGGAGACGCATACTGGTCATGCATACTGATGGTTGAATCTACCTATAGCTAGCAAATATCATTGGCACGAAGACCAAAACAGAGCAAATGAAGGGGGCAGGAGGAGATGTCATTTGTTCTCACCGACGAACGCAGGAGAGCTCGTCGAGCACACAACGAGGTCGTCGAACACCAGACCCTCGTAGGACGAAACAACTGCACATTTAAGTCCACCTGATCAACACGAATATTCAATCCTGATAAAAAATTTCTATATATATATATATATAACTACTCTTCCACTTCTCTTTTATTCTTCTTCTTCTTCCTCCTCCTTCTTCTCCTTGCTCCTCTTCTTCTACTTATTCTTCTTTTCTTCTCCTTTTTTCATCATCATCTTCTTCTTCTAATTATGACTAACCTAAAATATGACTAACTAGTTCTTTTCTAACCTAACCTAGCACTAACCTAGCAATAGCAACTAAATGAAAAAAAGGAAGAAAAAATAGAGAAGAAAACAAAAACTCACCGGAGGGGGGCTGTCGGGCAGCGGGGCGGCAGATGGTGGGGCGGGGGGGCGGCAACAGCGACGGGCGCGGCAGGGCGGTGGTTTGTCATTAGGGTGGCGGCTGCGCCGAAGAGAGAGAGAGAGAGAGAGAGAGAGAGAGAGAGGTGGGGCGGGGCATGACTATTAGATACGTTAGGATATACACTCTTTGTCGTCTGCTTTTTGTGGTCTTTGTCGTCTGCTCCGCTTTGCCGTCTGCTAGCGGACGGCATCCAGGCAGACCGTTTAACCTAATCAGCTCCGCGCTCCAGTGGGGCCCAGATGGGCTCTTTGCCATCTGCTTTTAGGCTCTATACCATCGGATAGCAGACGGCAAAGAGTGTACTGATGGCAAATACGATCTTTGCCATGAGGCCATTCTTTGTCGTCTGCTTTTGGGAAGCTGACGGCAAAGACCATCTTTGTCGTCGGCTAGCAGATGGCAAATAATGGACTAATGACAAATTCTCTGATTGCTTTAGTGCCTCCTAGCATGCCGTGGTGGGTAGTGGGCCCCTCGAGAACCTTCCTGACTTTGTTTTCCTATGGTATACTTGTTTCCCAAGATAAAATTCTTTATATATACCCCAAACGATTTGACCACCACATCGCAAAAAAAACCTCTGTTATTGTTTTGTGCTATTTTTCTAGCAGATCTGAAAATATGTCTGAAAGAACATGTGGTGCGCACATGTTTGGTTTTGGTAATTGATGACAATCTCTATGGACTAATGGTTGCCTTGAGTTATATTTGAAGGATTTGTCCATAGGAATTTCTTGAAGTCCATTTGTTGGTTTCAAGGAGTTTATATGTTGACCAATGTGTTAGAGTGGTCATGTAGAAGACACGATACAAGGTTGATCAAGACTAAGTCAAGAGTGAATCAAGTTGATCAACACACAAAGCGTATAAGATGTACTGAGAGGGATCAAGTGATCTGTATGGTAAGCATTGTCCATTACGCTTCGTGTACTAACCCATGATCTACGTGTGATTCTGTGTGGGATTAGGTCTATTTCCATGGGTTTGCATCAAGAGGAAGATTTCATGCAACCCATGGAGCATGACATCAAGTGGTGATCGTCATCAAGATTGCGGTGTGCAAGTTCAAGTGGAGCATCACGAAGAGATCATCCTTGAAGCTTGTCATCCATTGTGGTGCCAATGGACTTGTGAAGATGTGCCAAAGAGTGGATCGCCCATAGTGGAGTACGGGGGAGCAATCAACTAGTCTTCATCGAGCCAACGCAATCAAGAAAGGTGGTCCAACTTGAGGAAGTCAAGATTGTCATCGTCTAGTTGAGTGGACTATGTGCAAGGCAAAGGTTTGCCCTTGATATGTTCTCTATTTTACCGGTCTTATGGTGGTAGTTGGGAGACCGGGTTATATGATCTATTGTCGTACTATCAAAGGAGGCTCTCGATGAGTAGCTTGAATGTATCATACGTAGAGAGCTCAAACCATTGCGTCCTTGCATCATCTTTATTGGTTCTTGTTTGGTTCTTCTCCTTGTGAGATTTGGAGCTTATGGTCATTTTCATGACAAGCTCGAGTTCATCGAAAACAGAGTTCACATGCATCTCCTACGATATTTTTTGATGTTGGGGTTTTTGCCGGTTCTCTTTGTGAGATTTTGAGCTTATGGTCATCTTGATGACAAGCTCGAGTTCATCGAAAACGGAGTTCACATGCATCTTCTATGATGTTTTTGATGTTAGAGGTTATGCATGTTCTTCTCTTTTGGAGGTTTCACTCCTCTATATCTTAGGCATACCTCCCCTACTTTTTCTTACTATAATCATTTTTGGAACCTGGGTGTATTGGAGGACCTTATTTTAAATACTTTGAAAATCACATTTAAGGTTTAAAAAAATTCTGAAGAAAATTCTACGTGATAATATGGATGTATACTACACATGTCTAAAGTTTGGTAATGAAATAAGTAAATATGCGACCTATACAAATACGTTGTTGTTGGATGCTACTCATCGTCATCTATCCAACAAGCTTGGGTTTGCTCATTTCGGAGCTCATTTGCAGAAGTTGTGGCAGTTCTGGTTTTCCTGGAGCATCTGTTTTGCTTGGATGTGGCATTGGATGGAGCCAGTGGTAGTACCATGGCTTGGAGCGGCAGTACCGCTGAGGGCCATAGGCGGTAGTACCACTGCAGTAGCGGTAGTACCGAGAGAGCCTCAAGCAGTAGTGTCGCTCCTGTGCCGCTCTAGTACCGCCATGACTCGAAACGTGAAGTTCTCATGTCGAGTTCAACAGCAGTAGGAGCAGTAGTACCTGTTGGGGAACACGGTAATTTCAAAATTTTCCTACGATCGCGCAAGATCTATCTAGGTGATGCATAGCAACGAGAGGGGAGAGTGTGTCCACGTACCGTCATAGACCGAAAGCGGAAGCGTTAAGTAACGCAGTTGATGTAGTCGAATGTCTTTGCGATCCAACCGATCAAGTACCTAACGCACGGCACCTCCACGATCTGCACACGTTCAGCTCGGTGACGTCCCTTGAACTCTAGATCCAGCTGAGGCCGAGTGAGAGTTCTGTCAGCACGACGGCATGGTGACGGTGATGATGAAGTTACCGACGCAGGGCTTCGCCTAAGCACTACGACGATATGACTGAGGTGGAAAACTCTGGAGGGGGGCATCGCACATGGCTAAAGATCAACTTGTGTGTCTATGGGGTGCCCCCTCCCCCGTATATAAAGGAGGATAGGAGGGGGCCGACCGGCCACAAGGGGCGCGCCCAAGGGGGGGAATCCTACTCCAAGTAGGAGTAGGTTCCCCCTTTCCAAGTCCAACTAGGAGGAGAAGGAAGGAGAGGGACAGGGAACAAGGGGCCGCGCCCCCTCCCCTTGTCCTATTCAGACTCCCCTTGTGGGGGCGTGCGCCACCTCCTGGTGCGGCCCTCTCTCTCCCCTATAGGCCCACTAAGGCCCATTACTTCCCGGGGGGGTCCGGTAACCCTCCGGCACTCCGGTTTTATCCGAAACTATCCGGAACACTTCCTGTGTCTGAACAACATGGTCCAATATATCAATCTTTATGTCTCGACCATTTCGAGACTCCTCGTCATGTCTGTGATATCATCCGGGACTCCAAACAACCTTCAGTACATCAAATCACATAAACTCATAATACCAATCGTCGCGTGCGGACCCTACGGGTTTGAGAACTATGTATACATGACCGAGACACGCCTCCGGTCAATAACCAATAGCGGAACCGGGATGCTCATATTGGTTCCTACATATTCTATGAAGATCTTTATCAGTCAAACCGCATAACAACATACGTTGTTCCCTTTGTCATCGGTATGTTACTTGCCCGAGATTCAATCGTCATATCATCATACCTAGTTCAATCTCGTTATCGGCAAGTCTCTTTACTCATTTTGTAATACTTCATCCCGCAACTAACTCATTAGTCACAATGCTTGCAAGGCTTATAGTGATGAGTATAACTGAGAGGGCCCAGAGATACCTCTCCAAAACACGGAGTGACAAATCTTAATCTTGATCTATGCCAACCCAACAAACACCTTTGGAGACACCTGTAGAGCACCTTTGCAATCAAACATTTACTTTGTGATGTTTGGTAGCACACAAAGTGTTCCTTCAGTATTCGGGAGTTGCATAATCTCATAGTCTGAGGAACTTGTATAAGTCATGAAGAAAGTAGTAGCAATGAAACTGTAACAATCATAATGCTAAGCTAACGGATGGGTCATGTCTATCATATCATTCTCCTAATGATGTGATCATGTTCATCAAATGAAAACACATGTCTATGGTTAGGAAACATAACCATCTTTGATTAACGAGCTAGTCAAGTAGAGGCATACTAGGGACAATATGTTTTGTCTATGGATTCACACATATACTAAGTTTCCGGTTAATACAATTCTAGCATGAATAATAAACATTTATCATGAAATAAGGAAATAAATAATAACTTTATTATTGCCTCTAGGGCATATTTCCTTTAGTACCGCGCCTACCTCCGCTACTAGTGTTGCTTGAGGGTTCTCTCCGGTCTCTCTCCCAGTGCTCGTGTTCGCTACTGAGTGCGGTCCCAGCGGTAGTACCGCTGGGCCAAGCGGCAGTTCCGCCCGTCTGCACAAGCGGTAGTACCACCCGCTGCGGGCCGAGAGTGGGGATAACGGTTGGATTTTTTTCCCACCTATAAAAGGGGGTCTTCTTCCCCATTGAACCCTATCCCTTTAGCTCATGGTCTTCCCCCATTGTTGACCTTCTTTGAGCTAGCTATCTCTCAATCCCTCCATGGTTTCTTGCTAGTTTTTGGGGGAAAAGAGAAAGGAGATCTAGATCCACATTTCCACGAATCTCTTTCTCCTCTATGTGAGGGGAACCCCTTGGATCTAGATATTGGAGTTCTTGGTGTTCTCCTTCTTGTTCTTCCTCTCATTTTCCTCCATAGCTTTCGTTGCTTTGGTGGGATTTGAGAGTGAGGGACTTGGGCACTTCGTGTGCCCTTGCCATTGCATTTGGTGCATCGGTTTGAGTTCTACACGGTGGTACGTGGAAGTTACAAGTTGAGAAGCTTATTACTCTTGGGTGCTTGGTGCCCTTGAGCTTGTTCCTCTTGGGTGCTTTGGCGCCCTAAACGGTTGGTGCTGTTCGGAGCTCAATCATTGTGGTGTAAAGCTCCGGGCAAGCATCAGGGTCTCCAATTAGGTTGTGGAGATCGCCCCGAGCAATTTGACGGGTATCGGTGACCGCCCCCAAGGGTTGCCAAAGTGTACGGGTTCAGTGACCGCCCCCAAGGGTTGCCATTTGTACGGGTTTGGTGACCACCCTCAAGGGTCCCTTAGTGGAATCACGACATCTTGCATTTTGCGAGGGTGTGAGGAGATTACGGTGGTCCTAGTGGCTTCTTGGGGAGCATTGTGCCTCCACACCGCTCCAAATGGAGATTAGCATCCGCAAGGGTCTTCGGGATACATCATCATCTCCATGTGCCTCGGTTATCTCTTACCCGAGCCTGTTACTTATGCACTTTACTTTGTGATAGCCATATTGTTTCATGTCATATATCTTGCTATCACTTAGTTGTCTATCTTGCTTAGCTAAGTTGTTGGTGCACATAGGTGCGCCTAGTCGTTTTAGGTTTTGTGCTTGAAAAATTAAACGCTAGTTTTATTCCGCATTTGTTCAAGCCTAAACCATAATTATTTTAAAACGCCTATTCACCCCCCTCTAGGCGACATCCACGATCTTTCAATGTCGTCACAAGATTCAGATAGGGAGAGCTATGTTTCCCACCATGTTGCAAATCCAAATATCTTTAGGGATACATATCCCTACCTATGGGCCACAGATGAGGAGGAAGACACCGAGTTGGAGGAGATGTAGGATGCCTCCTCAGATGAAGATGAAGTTCCACTACCTCAGCTTGGAGATATGCACGTGGAATTTAAGAAGTCAAGTCTCCAAAATGGAGTAAACAAATCTAAGACCCATTTTATCCCATTCCATTTTCTGTAGGAAAGCAAGGGGTCATTATGCAAAAGGATGTTGAAGCTTGAGCAAGAAAATGATGATTTGAGGGAGGAAAATTTTATCCTCAAACATAAGCTGGAGAAATAGAATGCCACCTCACCACCACCATCATCACCAAAGAAGGAGACTTGAGTACACGTATGGTCACTCCCCTTGGCTTTCGCCTAGCTTTTGGGAGATGCCCAGGTATCGTATCACCATCATTTTTATTATCTTTACCTATCTTAGTTCGATCCTTAGTTATTTCGTTATTTAGTTGAATAAAAGTTTAGTATGATCTATTTTTGAGTGCTAGTTTCATGATCTATCTATCTATGTAACGAGTGAGAGTTATATAATAAATATTAGTTTGAGTTTTTGCTTCCTTGCCTTTATGTTTCAGTCAAAATAAGGGAAATAACGAAAAAGGTCATATGCTAATCTTATGGAAAGTAATGAAATTACATAAGGACAAGTATAAGTGGTAAAATTTATTGAAAGTTGACAAACATAACATTGGTCAATGATGCAATTCATGAAAGAATTAATAAGGGGAGAGAAGATTCACATGCAAATATACTATATTGGACATCTTTTATGATTGTGAGCCCCCACTAAGTATTTTATGCCAAATTGTTGACGTTGGACAAGGAAGACAACAAAATTCATGTTTGTTCATATTCACATAGAAGTTATACTGTCATAGATCCTCCAACATTTGGTGCTTGCCCAATATCTTTGCTAGCCAAAAATCCGCAGCAATTAGAGATACTACTTGTGCATCGAAAAACCTTAAACCAAATTTCATGTTATGAGAGTCCACTATACCTACATATGGATAGAATAAGATCCTTCAAGTAAGTTGTCATCGGTGCATAAAGCAATAAAAGTTGCTCCAAAATATGTTTGATCTTTTATGTAAAGTAAAATAAGCATTGTACAAACTTGTGATGGCAAAGTGACGGACTGCATGATAAACGTTGCTATCATAAGGGGCAATATAACGTTACGTTCTTTTGCATTAATAGATTGTGCATGCAAACCAAAAAGCGCATGACAACCTCTGCTTCCCTCTGTGAAGGGCCTATCTTTTACTTTTACGTATTTACATTTTATGTAAGAGTCAAAAGTATTCTCCTCTATTCCTTTTCATTTTTCTCTTTTGCAAGCATCATGTGGTGGGGAAAGATCTAGGCACATATATCCAGTTGGATATGAGTGATCATGAGTTATTATTGTTGACATCACCCTTGAGGTGAATAAGTTGGGAGGCGAAACTATAAGCCCCTATCTTTCTATCTGTCCGGCTAAAAGTTTGATCCATATATATGTTGTGAGTGTTAGCAATCATAGAAGACTAAATGATGGTTGAGTATGTGGACTTGCTAAAAATCTCCGACATGAGACCCTTCCTGAAAATATTATGAATTGTGATTGCATTGTTGACTGAGAACATAGTTTGTTAGTTTTCAAGAAAGTTTACCCCTTACACTTTGATGACTGTGATAAATTGTTACCTGTTCATGAGAACTTTTATGATAATAAATATTGTTGTTGTAATAATGATCATGATGCTACTATGTCTGTATTTGTTTTCATCGACACCTCTCTCTCTCTCTAAACATGTGGACATGATTTTCGATATCGGCTTTCGCTTGAGGGCAAGCGAGGTCTAGCTTGAGGGAGTTGATACGTCCATTTTGCATCATGATTTCCTACTATTATTTATAGTGTTCTTATTCGATATAACACTTTGTGGAGTAATTCTAATGCCTTTTCTCTCATAATATGCAAGGTTTACACAAAGAGGGAGATTACCAGCAGCTGGAATTTTGGACCTGAAAAAGCTATGTCAGAGATACCTATTATACACATCTCCAAATGAGCTGAAATTTTACGAAGATTTATTTTGGAATATATAAAAAATATTGGAGAAAAGAAATACCAGAGGGGGCCACCCAGGTGCCCACTAGGCACCAGGGCACTCCTACCCCCCTGGCGCGCCCTGGTGGGTAGTGGGCCCCCTGGCCAGCCTCTGGTGCCCATCTTCTAGTACATAAGGTCATTTGCCCTAGAAAAACAAGGAGAGGACTTTCGGGATGGAGCGTCGCCGTCTCGAGGCAGAACTTGGGCAGGAGCACTTTTGCTCTCTGTGGAGCGATTCCGCCGGGGATACTTCCCTCCAGGAGGGGGGAAATCGAAGCCATCGTCATCACCAACAACCCTCTCATCGTGGGAGGGCCAATCTTCATCAACATCTTCAATAGCACCATCTCATCTCAAAACCTAGTTCATCCCTTGTGTTCAATCTTTGTATCAAAACCTCAGATTGGTATCGACCTATGAGTGACTAGTAGTGTTGATTACATCTTGTAATTGATGCTAGTTGGTTTATTTGGTGGAAGATCATATGTTTAGATATATTATGCTATTCAATACCTGTCGGTGGCAGAACCGGCGGATCTTAGGTAGGGGGCCCAAGCTGTATGTCTGAGTATCGATGGTAACAATGATCAAAGGGACACAATGTTTACCCAGGTTTGGGCCCTCTTAATGGAGGTAAAACCCTACTCCTACTTGATTATATTCGATGGGTATAGGGTTTACAAGAGTTGATCTACCTCGAGATCGTAATGGCTAAACCCTAACTCGGCTAGCCTATCAATGTTATGATCCTGCCTCCAGTCTAAACCCTCTAGTTTATATAGACACCGGAGGGGCCTAGGGTTGTACAAAGTCGGTTTAACACAAAGGAAATAGTATATCCGGAAACCTAAACTTGCCGTTCACGCATACGGGAGTCCCAACTGGACACGAGAGGTGGTCTTCTTCCTTGTATCTTGACAGCCTATTAGTCGGCCCACATTGAATAAATTGGATGCCCGAGGACCCCTTAGTCCAGGACTCCCTCAGTAGCCCCTGAACCAGTCTTCAATGACGACGTGTTCGGTGTGCAGGTTGTCTTCGGCATTGCGAGGTGGGTTCCTCTCCTTGAATAACATACATCAACTTTCCTTCACAAAAGAACTGTATTCGGCTTTGCACAATGAACACAACCCTTAGCCGCGAAAGCAGGATATAAAAACTAGGAATAGTGTCTTTACTGATAACTTTTTTCGGTGAAGCATCAGACTTGACCCTTCAGTGTTTTGAACTGTTTTCACACTCCTCGTTACGTGTTTTGAGGTCGAGCCCCCTTGGCCCGTCTTGTCAAAACAAAGATCATGCCCACTTATTACGGGATTGCTCATCAATAATATTTGAGTAACCCAACCGGTTGTGGTGCATGCTCACATTGGGACTAGGCGAGTTTCAAGGCTTAAGTGGGGGGACAGTTGGCATTTTTACCGCCTATAAGAGGGCCACCGCCACCACCTCCTCCAGCCATGGCCGGATCTGGTTCCAAGGGCAAGTCCGCAAGTGGGAAAGGCCTCCTCTGCTACGGAGAAAGAGGTGAAGAATCTTCAGAGCGCGAGGTACCTGGCTGTAGACATTGCGCACAGGCTCCACGACGAGGGTCAGATCATTCCCACTCTGGAGCCCGGCGAAAGGGTCGTCTTCCTCCCCCATTTCCTTAGAGGGCTAGGATTTCCACTCCACCCCTTCGTCCGGGGATTCATGTTCTATTACGGGCTAGATTTCCATGATCTAGCCCCGAATTCTTTCCTCCACATCTCGGCGTTCATCATCGTGTGTGAGGCTCAACTCTGCATTCCCCCACACTTCGGCCTAAGGCTTAAAATCTTCAATGTGAAGCCGAAGGTGGTCGAAGGTCAACATGCGGACTTTGGCGGTGCCATGATAAGCAAGCTTCCCAATGCCACATGGCCCAAGGGGGCCTTCATAGAGACCTTCAAAGTCTGGCAGCAAGAGTGGTTCTACATCACCGAGCCATGCTGCACCAAGTGGGCGGCAATTCCGGAGTTCAGATCCAGACCCCCCATGAGGCTCACTTCATGGACCGCTAAGGGCCTTGACTGGGGGTCCTAGACGGAGGTGCAGACGCCGCAGATGCGCATAACCAACCTGCTGGGCAAGAATGTTGGTCTCACCAATGTGGTGCAGATCATGCTCTTCCGCCGCACTCTCCCCTGCCAACCCCGGGCCTCCCCCCATATGGGAGTTCAATCCGGAGGAGCCGCAAACCTTAAAGCACTTCTTCGGCACAACGCACGAAGGAATATGGAAGCTGCTTTTCAAGGCCCTGAAGAGCTGGCCTATGGAGACCGAAGACGTCGGACTCGACGCCGTGAATCCTGCCACTTCGGTAAGTATTAGCTTTCCAAAGATATGTCATGTCTATATTTTCGATTAGTATGAATCTTATCAGCCCACTTCTTTACAGGGCTGGAAAAAGAAAGCGGAGCGGATATCAAGAGTCCGACTCCGTTACCCGGAGACCCATTCACTCCCCAGCTGATGGAGATGTTGGTCCCGGTGCCCTACTAGGCGCCGGAGAAGAAGGGCAAGGAGCCCAAGGGAGGGCCCCGCCGCAGAGGTCCTTCGTATGCTATGTCTAGAGAGACCGAGGTCGTCTCCTCTCATGAGGAAGACGAGGACGAAGAGGAGGAGGAGGAGGTGGAGAGCGACTCCCCTCGCAAATTGAGGAGGAAGAAGAGGACGGCCTCCAAGAACCCAGAGGGGGCGATGCCGAAGAGGAAGAAGATTACCCTCTCTGTTAGTTCGGACTCGGAGTCCAAACACAGCCCTAGGAGAGCCTCACGGGTGAAGCCCCTGGCCGAATCATAAGTATCAAAATCTTACTTGTTTAGCTTCCGCTTACCTGCCTCTGTCATATAATTTTTATCTTTGCTTCCTTTTCAGCCCTCCACGCGATATCCCGAACACCTCGTCTTCGTCGGGGAACTCTCTGGCGCTTGAAGAGGCGGAGAGAGACGGACCATCGCAATCCCCCTATCCCCCTGCCATGGAGGACACCGAGGTGTCGTCCCAAAGGACCTCTCCTAACCGAGGAGGGGCGGACGAGGCCGTCCAAAAGGCGCCCGAGGTTAATACCTTGGATGCCATAGACCGGGGGATGGCGATCCCCACGACCACCAAGGGTGGGGGGTCTCAACAGTTCGGGCCCCCGCCGAACACTGTCCCGGAGACCAATGTGGCTCCGGGTTCGGATCAGCAACCCCCTTCGACAGAAGGGGGAGGAGCAGCAGCTCCATCGATGGCCTCCATTGATCCGGAGGCCGCTCATGCTCTGGAGGAAGCGCCGCAATGCACTTCCATCGTGGAGGAGCACTGCACCCTAATGGGTGCGGTTATGGAAAAGATTCAATCTGCGAAAAGCGGACTGAATGGAGCCTTCAACAGCCTACTGACGGGCTTTGAGGTATGCGATGTAATTCTCTAACAAGTTTTTCATATAAAAGGATGAACCCATGTATAGACAGTAGCCCCTGAGTCTCTGTCCGGATTAGAACAATCCGGACAGAGGATCCCAAAACAAGTTACTAATGTGCCGTGCTATTATGTGAGACAGGCATCCATGTTGGCGGCTACTGCCCAAGCCGCAGAGGTTTCCGAGCTCAATCAGAAACTTAGATTAGCCGATGAGGAGCTCGACCGTGTCAATATGTTGTTTGACGAAACACAAGGTATGCGGAACTTACATACCAGAAGTGATATGTGTATTGATTCTTTTAAACTTATTGAATTTAATGATTATAATCATAGTTGGCGTGGCCTAGGTCGAATTCGTGCTTGCCCAAGCCCAAAAAGAGGCGGAGGAGAATAGGGCAGCCGCTGACAAGGCGACAAAAGAGCTGGAGGCGAAGCAAATCGCCCGCCGCCAACATGAAGCTCGGGTGGCCGAAGTTGAGCAAGAGCTCAAGGACGCAATTACCAAGTGTGAGTCCTTGGAGCAGATCGGACCAAGCATCCGAACTTGCCAAGGCTCTCCGGGATATCAAGGAGGCCCGGGATATCAAGATATGCACCACTATGGTATGGTATGTATGCTATGTAGTATGATCACTAATGTGCACAAGTCACGTTGCCGACAATACTCAATGGATAGTCTCGATGGGTAAGCTACGCAAAAGTAAGGCCATGTGGGTATCAATGCAATTGCAATGTATGAAAAAGATGTCGTCGAGGTTACCGTCCTTGGCGATGATGAGACCTTTGCAAAGATGAGCCGCGGTGATGATGATGTCGAACCGTACCTATATAGCCGAAACACAATAGGACACGGGAGCCACAACTCAAAATCTCAAAGACCAAAACGTGTCAAAATCGTCCTAGGAGGTATTGGGGGATGATGATGGTGTATGTGGGTTTGGAAGATGTGGTGGAAGGTGGGGATGTGGTGGTGGCCGAACTGAACAATATTCAGTTTCGTCAGAGTTACCCGGATGTCCGGGTGGTCACGGTCGTCCGGTCCTAGTCGGACGTCCGTCTGGGTCCGGTCGTCTGTGTCCTGGGTGAAAATCGGGCACGGGATGAACTGCATGATTTCGGGGTGGATGGAGATGGTGATGTCGAATTCAAGTGGATTTGTGGATGGAAAAGGGTGGGGAGGGTGGGGAAATCTAGATCCACACGTGGCAACACAAATCCATGGACCAAATCCAACAAAATTTCAACTCACCAACAAATCACAAAAAAAAATTGGGGCTATTTTTGGTGGGGATTTTCGGATTTAGGAAGAAAACAACAGAATCAAGCTAGAAAACACGGGGTAGGGGCTCCAAAATCATGATCAATGTGGCTCTGGTACCAAGATGATGTAGGGCGGAACCCTAGGGGCCAATCTTTCACATTTGGAGTGGATCCTATGGGGAGACATGAAGAACGCGTGGAAGAACACGAGGGATATCACAACGGGAAAATGACAGAAACACTCAACCGACAAGGGATTGATCACGCAAGGTCTAGATCATCAAGGGACAAAGTAACACAAGATCCAAAGTCAACAAAGGACGATACAAGAGTAACCGTTCTTCTCCATGAGGAGGTCTTGATTGTCTTCTCCGGATGGAGGCCTTGAATCCGGATGGATCTTCTCCGAAGAGGTGCGGTCCCTCATGAGGAGTAGATCCGGTACGGATGAGCAATGCTCTATCTCAAATGAGCTATCACAATGCTGACCCTATCTAGGAGGTGGGAGTGGTCTATTTATAGTATTAGTGCAAAAGATGGGCGAAATGAAGGGGTACATGGGCCTCAGCCCGCAGCTGGACGCGGCCAGGGTCCGGACGTCCGTGGGGTGCCGGTTGTCCGGAGGCTCGCGGGGTTCCGGACATCCGGGGTTCCTCGGATGTCCGTAGATTCTGTTCTGTGGTCGCTGGCACGGTCGTCCGGACGCCTTCGGATTTTCATAATTTCTGTTCTTGGCCGCTGGCACGGTCGCCCGCAAGGGCTCGGTTGGCCGGAGCCTCGGAGTGGCCGGTCGTCCGAGACCTGTAGCTCTGGCCTACCTCTCTCCTCTCGGCTGTAGCATCCTCCAGGGGTCGGACATCCGTGCCGGGCCGGTCGTCCGGGTCCTGTAGCTTCCAAAGCAGTCCTTCCTCTTGATCTTCACGCTTGGTGTTGTTGCCATCTTGGCCATTGCGTGTAGCTGTCCTGTGGCTCTCCTCCAAGTACCTGATCACACACAGAGTCTCCGCATGAGGTAGTAGCCATGTCTCGTGAGTAGAGAGAGGGTGTTCGGAGAGGAGCGAGTTCACCTTATCTTCGATAGCCTTTGCTCGAGCTCTTGTCATGGGTCCAAGTGGTGTTGAGGGAGATGTAGGTACTTCCATGGGGATGAGCGAGGGATGCTCCGCATCATCTCCCCTCCCTTGGGAAAGATCCGACCTCGGATCAAAAGTTTCATCACCATGGTATGGCGCGAGGTCTGTGACGTTGAAGATGTCGCTCACATTGTACTTGTCTCGTGGGAGGTCGATCTTGTAGGCGTTGTTGTTGTAGCGTGCTAGCACCTTGAAGGGTCCATCGGCACGAGGGAGAAGTTTGGACTTGCGTTCGTTAGGGAAGCGGTCCTTGCGAAGGTGTAGCCACACGAGATCGCCTATGTTGAAGATCATGGGTTGCTTGTTGACGTTGAGCTTGGTCGCTAGTCATTGTACTTGGCGCTTGATGGTGTTCCTTGTATCCTCATGCATCTTCTTGATGTAGCTTGCCCGCGCACTCGCATCCATGTTGGTGCGCTCTTGTAGAGGAAGAGGTAGAATGTCCAATGGGGACAACGGGTTGAAGCCGTAGACGACCTTGAAGGGGGGGACTTGCCGGTAGTCGAATGTATTACATGGTTGTAGGCGTACTCGGCGATGGGTAGACATGCCTCCCACTCCTTGATGTTCTTCTTGATCAACACGCGAAGTAGAGTGGAGAGTGTCCGGTTCGTCACCTTCGTTTTGCCGTCGGTTTGAGGATGGTATGCGGATGAGAACAAGAGCTTGATTCCGAGCTTGGCGCATAGAGTCTTCCAAAAGTAACTCAAGAACTTGACATCACGGTCGGAGACGATTGTCTTTGGTACTCCATGGAGGCATAAGATTTCCCTACAAAAGAGACTTGCAACGTGCGAAGCATCGTCTATCTTGTTGCAAGGAATGAAATGTGCCATTTTAGAAAATCGGTCAACAACAACAAACACGGAATCCTTTCCATTTTGAGTTCTATGCAAACCAAGTACAAAATCCATGCTAATGTCTTCCCAAGGTTGATAAGGAATAGGAAGAGGCATGTAAAGACCATGGGATTGAGCTCTAGACTTAGCTTTGCGGCATGTAGAGCATCGGTTGGTGAAACGTGAGACGTCACGGAACATCTTGGGCCAAAAGTAGTTCTTGGAGAGCGTGGTGAATGTCTTGTCACGTCCAAAATGTCCCATGAGTCTGCCTCCATGAGCCTCTTGCAAAAGGAGCAAACGAAGAGAAGACTCGGGAATGCATAGTTTGTTAGCTCTCATAAGATAACCATCCTTGATGTAATATCGTTCCCAAGATGTATGTGTCAAACATTTAGCATAAGGAGTAGCAAAAGATGGATCATTAGCATACAAGTCTTTTATGTGCTCAAAGCCAATAACATTCAACTCAAATTTAGTGACAAGCGTGCATATGCATGAGAGTGCATCCGCAACTACATTTTCCTTACCCTTAATGTACTTGATCACATAGGGGAAAGATTCGATAAATTCACTCCATTTGACATGATGCTTGTTCAACTTAGTTTGACCTTTTAAGTACTTAAGCGTTTCATGATCGGTATGGATGACAAACTCATGAGGTCTAAGATAATGTTCCCAAACATGTAGCACACGCACTAAAGCATACAATTCTTTGTCATAGATGGGATAGTTAAGTTGTGCACCGGAGAGTTTTTCACTAAAATAAGCAATGGCTCGTTTTTCTTGCATCAAAACTCCGCCAATTCCGGTACCACTTGCATCACAATGAACCTCAAAAGTTTTGTCAAAGTTGGGTAAAGCAAGAATTGGAGCATGAGTAAGCAAAGACTTGAGCTCATCAAAAGCGGTGGATTGCAAAGATCCCCAAACAAAAGGAGCATTCTTCTTACTCAAGGCATGCAAAGGAGCGGCAATAGTGCTAAAGTCTTTCACGAAGCGACGATGAAAACCCACAAGGCCAAGAAATCTACGCACTTGTTGCAAATTGGTGGGTTGGGGCCAAGTGTTAATAGCTTCAATTTTAGATTCATCAACATGGACACCCTTGGAAGAAACGACAAAACCCAAGAAAACTAGCTTGTCAACACCAAACATGCATTTTTTCAAGTTGGCATAAAGACGTTACTTGCGAAGGGTTTGCAAAACAGCCCTGACATGCTTTAGATGCTCTTTCATGGATTTGCTAAACACAAGAATATCATCAAAGTAAACCACAACAAAGACTCCAATATAAGGGCGAAGCACAAAATGCATAAGACGCATGAAAGTACCGGGAGCTTCCGATAAACCCATAGGCATGACTAACCACTCGTACAAGCCAAATTTGGTTTTGAAAGCGGTTTCCCACTCATCACCTTCTTGTATGCGGATTTGATAATAGCCACTTTTAAGATCAATTTTTGAGAAAAAGGCGGCACCGCTAAGTTCATCAAGCATATCATCGAGGCGAGGAATGGGATGCCTATAGTGAACAGTAATAGCATTTATAGGTCTACAATCGGAACACATGCGAAAACTTCCATCTTGCTTAGGCACAAGTATAACCGGAATGGCACAAGGACTTAGGCTTTCACGTACATGACCGTTGTCGATTAGTTGTTGTACTTGCCATTGGATCTCCTTAGTTTCTTCGGGGTTGATGCAGTATGGAGCTTTGTTTGGAAGGGGCGCTCCGGGGATGAGGTCGATTCGATGCTCAATGCCTCGTAGAGGAAGTAGACCCGAAGGTAGCTCATCGGGAAAAACATCTTGGAATTCCTGCAAAAGAGATTGAAACACTAAAGGTAGCTCGTGAGAGGTGTTAGTTTTTAGTTCCCCATCCTTACACACAAGGACAAAGTGCATAACACTCGATGGGTTCTCACACACTTCTCTCATCTCACTTTTTGTGGCAAATAGGACTAGGTTTTTCTCTCTAGGCGAAGAGGCACTCAAGTTTGGCTTGTGGCTCTCGCTCACTTTTTGGTGGATCACTTTCTCACTCTTCTCTCCATGATGGGTGGCTTGCTTGTCGGCTATCACTTGACTAGGAGACATAGGTCGTAGCACATACTCCTTCCCTTTCATCTTGAAGCTATAGTGATTGGTACACCCGTTGTGGATGACACCACGGTCGAATTGCCATAGTCAACCAAGAAGGAGGTGGCAAACGGACATCGGGACGACATCACACTCTAAAGTTTCTTCATATACACCAATTTTGAAGGAGACTTGGACCGTATGCTCAACTCGTATAGTGCCGGAGTCACTTAGCCATTGAACCTTGTAGGGGTGCGGGTGCTTCATCTTGACCAATTAAAGCTTGCAGCATAGTTCTTCACTTGCCAAGTTGTGAAAGCTACCTCCATCGATGATGACCTTGACGGACCTTCCATTGATGCCGGCCTTAGTGTGGAATATGTGGCATCTTTGGTCTTCTTCTTGTTGATGTTAAAGAGTCAAGACTTTGGAGACAACGAGAGCAAGGCTTGAATCCTCATCACAAAAGACTTGATCATCTTCATCCTCATTCACTCGTCGGTGCATGGCCACTTGCTCAAGGGCTTCCATCTCCTTGTCACTCATGGAGTCATAGGTTCCATCATTGTTGATGATCATGATGCGCTTGTTTGTGCATTCATAGGACTTGTGGCCTCGGCCGCCGCAAGTGAAACACTTGAAGGAGCTTGTCTTGACGGTCTCATCGGTCGGAGTAGATGATGAAGCACGCGGCTTGAAGTTACTTGTAGTAGGAGGAATATGACTCGAGCTAGTCGAAGTTCTCTTGTAACTTGACTTGTTGTCATTGCTTGGAGAAGGCTTGGTTGATGTAGAGGTTGGAGGAGTTGTTGAAGCTTGGTTGTTGGAGAGCCGTAGGTCTTGGACGAGTACTTGGCGTACTTGAAGTCACCTTGCACTTGACGTTCCGCCTTTGTAGCTTGATGCACGAGCTCAATGAGGTTGGAGTAGGGTTGGAAGTCGGCAATCTTCTTGATGGGATGATTGAGTACATTCAAGAAACGTGCCATAGTTTGCTCATCATCTTCCATGACATTGGCTCGAATCATGGTTATCTCCATTTCCTTCTAGTATTATTCAACACTCTTTGTTCCTTGCTTGAGGAGTTGTAGCTTCTTGAAGAGATCTCGGTTGTAGTAGGTGGGCACAAAACATGCTCGCATGACATCCTTCTTTTGAGCCCAAGTGGTGATTGGTGGTTCCCGTCTTGCTTCTCGGGGCTCAAGGACTTGTTCCCACCATATGAGCACATAGTCTTGGAACTCTAGTGATGCAATAGTGATCTTCTTCTCTTCCTCATAGTTGTGCAAATGAAATATTTTGTCGACCTTCAATGCCCATGAAAGGTACTCTTCCGGATCATTGCTTCCATTGAACTTGGGAATGGTGAATTTAAGCTTGCCGTAGCGTTGCTCTTCATTGTGTAGATGGCGATGGTGATGATGACGCCCTTGACGGTGAGGGTAATCATCCTCATGTTGCTCTTGGCATGGAGGAAGTCCATGATCAACTTGCTCTTGTTGAACTTGAGGTTGAGGTGGAGCTTGACGGGCTTGTGTAGGCGCTTGAGGAACTTGATGTTGCACACACGGTTGGTAGTTCCTCTCTTGGATTTCTTCTTGAAGGGCTTCCTCTTGATTGCACCGTTCGCGATTGCGGTTGGCGATGGCTCGACTTGATTCTTGAAGGGCACGTTGCGCCTCAAGAGCTTGCGCTTCACGTTGTTGTTGTTGAAGACGTTGAGCCTCGGCCTCTTGTTCCTCTTGGTGTAGACACGCTCGTTCTTCCTCTTGGCGCCGTTGTCGTTGCCGTTCTTGAGCTTGAGCAAAAGCGACTTGGTGTGGTTGAGGACGAGGTACTTGCTCATCAACTTGCTCTTGTGAATGCTTGTCGTGTAGAGGATTGCGAGATGCATGACGGTCTTGACGCGCGGCTCGTCGAAGAGTGTTCGATGACGGTGTACTTGAGCCGGAGAATGAGTCGTCGGAGTATCGACTTGAGTGGCTCCATCTTGGGTATGAAGAAGTTGAAGGAGGACGGTGCACCAACAAGGCGCGGATCTTGTCCATTCTTGCATCATTCTCTTGCTTGTGAGCGTCGAGCTTGTTGTCGAATTAGTCCTTGGTATGTTGCTCGGAGAGTCGCAAGTCGGTGGCGAGGTTGTCGATGCGTTCGTTCATAGCTTGTTGCTCTTGATGCAACGCTCGTTGTGCACCAAAGAGGTGGCTCTTGGTGACGTATGATGACATGTCGTCGTCTTGCTCGATGAAGAGTGGGTTGGTAGAAGTACTCGGCCTATCCATCATTCCAAGCAAAATGTGAGTGGTAGAAAGAGAAGAACTTATACCAATGTACCTTGACCGATGTTGACGATGAATCAAGTTCACTCAAATGCGGACAATGAAATAGCACTATTGGTACCAATTCTTGTCGGTTCTCACACCTACACAAGTAAAAGCTTATGGTGGAGCTTGGTTAGGATGGTGGCACAAACTTTGATGCAATTGTAAGAGAGCTTCAATAATGTTGGAAAAGATTCACAAATTTGCAAATGCAACAAGTGGACCAAGCAAGTAATGGTACACAAAAACACACACGCAAATAGATAAGTGGGATTGTGCAAACCAAAAGTGAGCCAAAACGTGGAATCTGCGAAAACGCTCTTGTTGCACAATACACGAGAGACGCTAGCACGATTGCACAATAGGCGGATACAGAACTTGTGCACAACCTACTAGGCAAAAATTCAACGATCTCTATCCCAAGTATGCTATATGTATGGTATTTCGGTGCTATGATCCAAGATGATCGAGTATGACAATCTTAATATAGTATGATTCTATGGTTCTTGCTTATAAGCTCTTTGCTTATCTTTCCTCTTTGCTTAAAAGCTTGGGTGGCTCTTTCACTTTTGAGCTCTTTTCTCATGCAAAACTTTGTGAACCAAGATAGCAATTGTGTATGCGATGACAACTTTGTGACACACAAGTTGATGCCAAGATATGCACCACTATGGTATGGTATGTACGCTATGTAGTATGATCACTAATGTTCACACGTCACATTGCCGGCAATACTCAATGGCTAGTCTCGATGGGTAAGCTATGCAAAAGTAAGGCCTTGTGGGTATCAATGCAATTGCAAGGTATGACAAAGATGTCATCGAGGTTACCGTCCTTGGCGATGATGAGACCTTTGCAAAGATGAGCCGCGGTGATGATGATGTCGAACCGTACATATATAGCCGAAACACAATAGGACACAGGAGCCACAACTCAAAATCTCAAAGACCAAAACGTGTCAAAATCATCCTAGGAGGTATTGGGGGATGATGGTGGTGTATGTGGGTTTGGAAGATGTGGTGGAAGGTGAGGATGTGGTGGTGGCCGAACTGAACAAAATTCAGTTTCGTCAGAGTTGCCCGGACGTCCGGGTGGTCACGGTCGTCCGGTCGTTGTCGGACGTCCGGCTGGGTCCGGTCATTCGTGTCCTGGGCAAAAATCAGGCACGGGATGAACTACACAATTTCGGGGTGGAGGGAGATGGTGATGTCGAATTCGAGTGGATTTGTGGATGGAAAAGGGTGGGGAGGGTGGGGAAAGCTAGATCCACACGTGGCAACACAAATACATGGACCAAATCCAACAAAATTTCAACTCACCAACAAATCACAAAAAAAAATTGGGGCTATTTTTGGTGGGGATTTTCAGATTCAGGAAGAAAACAACAAAATCAAGCTAGAAAACACGGTGTAGGGGCTCCAAAAACGTGATCAATGCGGCTTTGATACCAAGATGATGTAGGGTAGAACCCTAGGGGCCGATCTTTCATGTTTGGAGTGGATCCTATGGGGAGACACAAAGAACGCGCGGAAGAACACGAGGGACATCACAAAGGGAAAATGAGAGAAACACTCAACCGACAAGGGATTGATCACACAAGGTCTAGATCATCGAGGCACAAAGTAACACAAGATCCAAAGTCAACAAAGGACGATACAAGAGTAACCGTTCTTCTCCGTGATGAGGTCTTGATTGTCTTCTCCGGATGGAGGCCTTGAATCCAGATGGATCTTCTCCGAAGAGGTGTTGTCCCTCGCAAGGAGTAGATTCGGTACGGATGAGCAATGCTCTATCTCAAATGAGCTATCACAATGCTGACCCTATCTAGGAGGTGGGAGTGGTCTATTTATAGTCTTGGTGCAAAAGAGGGGTGAAGTGAAGGGGTACATGGGCCTCAGCCCGCAGCTGGATGCAGCCAGGGTCCGGACATCCGTGGGGCGCCGATCGTCCGGAGGCTCGCGGGGTTCCAGACGTCCGGGGTTCCTCGGATGTCCGCAGATTCTGTTTTGTGGTCGCTGGCACGGTCGTCCGGATGCCTTCGGATTTCCATAATTTCTGTTCTGTGGTCGCTGGCACGGTCGTCCGTAAGGGCTCGGTCCTCTGGAGCCTAGGAGTGGCCGGTCGTCCGGGCTGGGCCGGTCGTCCGAGACCTGTAGCTCTGGCCTGCCTCTCTCCTCTCGGCTGTAGCATCCTCCAGGGGTCAGACGTCCATGCCGGGCCGGTCATCCGGGTCCTGTAGCTTCCAAAGCAGTCCTTCCTCTTGATCTTCACGCTTGGTGTCCTCGCCATCTTGGCCATTGCATGTAGTTGTCCCGTGGCTCTCCTCCAAGTACCTGATCACACACAGAGTCTCCGCATGAGGTAGTAGCCATGTCTCCTGAGTAGAGAGAGGGAGTTCGGAGAGGAGCGAGTTCACCTTATCTTTGATAGCCTTTGCTCGAGCTCTTGTCATGGGTCCAAGTGGTATTGAGGGAGATGTAGGTACGTCCAGGGGGATGAGCGAGGGATGCTCCACATCACACATTGTAGAGGGTCAATGCTCAAAGGATATCATATTTGAGTAGTGGAGTTCGGGTTGTAAAAAACCATGTAATGAACTCATGATGTGAAATCTATGCTTTGGTCTTTTGGTTTTATTAATTTATTCTCATATGTGGCCGTTTATTTATAAGTCTGAAAGTTATCAGTCGGCGGCTTCTGCCCCCACATAGATATTACAGGGTGTTCGAGAATGCATGGCCGCACTTTATCCAACGTCTTGGTCCTGTATAGGAGGCGTCCTGCGAGATGAACTAGGCAATCAGACTATGCGGCTTTATTACTTTCACTTAGCCATAGGAGTCCATTGGTGGGGCTAAGTACTAGCCCCTCTTGCGTGAACGTCAATACGGATTACGGTGCCTTTGCGACAAGGTTGGTCGAATCCCAGCCCCTTGTATAACACAACATAAATCACGAACCATTTGTAGTATAACACTGAGTCACCAGATCACTGACCCACTCTCGCATATCATGACAGTCAGTTTTCGGCTTTCTCTACTGAGGTACTTGACCGGACGAACCATAAATACAATCGCAGTAGTTCTCCCTTTACTACCTTGCTGAACTTGCGGAATGTAAGGTGGTAAACACAGGAGCCGGGCAACCCAACTATAGACCAAAGACATGATTCGGAGCCGATGCATATAGTGCAATATCTAGGACACCGAAGAGTTCCCTCTAGGTGTTCAGACTTTTTAAGAGTTTGCAGGGCCGAATACAGCCCCTGGTATGAAGGCCGTGTCGAAAACACGTACGTCAGTCGAAAGCAAGGAGGGAATACGGATTATGATATAATATAAGTACCAAACCAAAGGTGGTGATCATCTTCTTCCTTTGTATCCTTATCAGTATGTCGAGGCGTGTTTCTACAGACAATGCCATAAATATTGAGGTCATATTACATGCCTACAAATTTACATAAGGGAAAGTCTAGCACAGGGCCTAAAAGTAATGGTTCGAAGACTCCAGTGATGCCCTGCCGCACGTCTGCACTATTTATCCTTCGTAACGAATCCTTTGACAGGGGTATTTGATGGTTGTCTGTAAAGGAGGGAAAATCTAGCCTTGAAAGGGTCCTTGAAGCAACCATACAGTAGATAGGGCTCTTAATGAACCTGTAGTGAAAAAATGTATAAGGTCCAAATAGGATCAAGCCGTACTATGGACTTTTTCTGCAGTGTGCCTCTAGCGTTGCCCCAAGGTATCTTAAGTGCATAGTTATGTACGCACGGTACGTAAGCCGCAACCTTATGGGGCAATCGGCGGAGGCCGAACTATTAATCTAGGTCTAGTTCGGTTGAGTTATCACAGTGATGCGCGGACTGGACTCGTTTAGAGATGTCATTGGCTTTGATGTCCGGCAAATTATTCGGCTTAATGAGTCCGCCATACACCTCGGCTGCAAGGGCCACGGTGTGTTCTTCAGTACGGAGGGAGCGCTCCATATTTCCATTAACTGTAATAACACCACATGGTCCGGGCATTTTAAGCTTCAAATAAGCATAGTGCGGGACTACATTAAAGCGGGCAAAAGTAGTTCGTCCGAGCAGTGCGTGATAACCACTGCGGAAGGGGACGATGTCGAAGATCAGTTCTTCACTTCAGAAATTGTTTGGGGAGTCGAATACTACCTCCAGCATTAATGAGCCCATACAACGGGCCTCCACGCCGGGTATCAGACCTTTAAAGGTAGTGATACTAGGCTTGATTCTTGATGGGTCAAGGCCCATCTTCCGGATAGTGTCTTGATAAATCAAGTTGAGACTGCTGCCGCCGTCCATAAGGACTCTAGTGAGATGGTATCCGTCAATGATTGGGTCGAGTACCAGGGCGGTCAAACCCCCATGGTGTATGCTGGTTGGGTGATCCCTGCGATCAAAGGTGATCGGACAGGCTACCCATGGATTGAATTTTGGGGCGACAGGCTCTATGGTGTAGACGTCCCTTAGTGCGCGCTTGCGCTCCCTTTTGGGAATGTGAGTGACATAGATCATGTTCACTATTTTCAGCTCGGGGGGAAACTGCTTTTGGCCCCCGGTGTTAGGCTGACGGGGCTCATCATCATCCTCGCTTGGAGGTCCCTTCCCTTGTGTTCGGTATTTAACTTACCGGCCTGTTTGAAAACCCAACAGTTTTTGTTGGTGTGGTTAGCAGGCTTGTCGGGTGTGCCATGAATCTTATAGGGCCTCTTAAGGATTTTGTCCAAGTTGGATGGACCGTCCGTGTTGCCTTTGAAAGCTTTTTTCTGTTGACCAGATTTAGAACCACTGAATCCGGCATTGACTACCATATCATCCGCGTCGCCATTATTACTCCGACGTTTTTTTATTGCGGTGTGGTCTACCATTGCCGTCCCTGGCCTCAAAGGTGCCGGGGTCGCAGGAGTTGTTGCTTCTACGAGCCAACCAGCTATCTTCACCCGCGCAGAAACGGGTCATGAGTGAAGTTAAAGCTGCCATGGACTTCGGCTTTTCCTGCCCGAGGTGTCGGGTGAGCCATTCGTCACAGACGCTGTGTTTGAAGGCCGATAAGGCTTCGACATCCGGACAGTCCATGATTTGGTTCTTTTTGATTAGGAACCGATTCCAAAGCTTGCGAGCCGATTCGCCAGGTTGCTGGATTATGTGACTTAGGTCATCAACATCCGGTGGCCGGACATAAGTGCCCTAAAAGTTGGCCCGAAAAGCATCTTCTAAGTCTTCCCAGGTTCCAATGGAGTTCTCTGGGAGGCTGTTCAACCAGTGCCGTGCTGGTCCTTTTAGCTTTAGAGGAAGATATTTAATGGTGTGAAGGTCATCTCCACGAGCCATATGAATGTGGAGAAGAAAGTCTTCGATCCAGACGGCCAGATCCGTCGTTCCATCGTACTGCTCGATGTTTACGGGCCTGAACCCTTCTAAAAACTGGTGTTGCATTACCTCATCAGTAAAGCACATAGGGTGTGCAACACCTCTATACCGTGCAACATCAGGGCGGAGATCGGATGACATCTGAGTTCGGTGCTGGTCCCGAATATTGTAATGTTCATCACGCCGGACTTCATAGTGGTTATCTCGCGTCGGGGTACGGCCTCTCGATCCATAGATCGATCTGGTCTGACCGGCTTTATTGGCCAGGTCCTGATGTAAATCATATGTATAGCCTGCAGCCGCTGTCTCCTTGCCTCTTTGGCCAGGGGGTGCGGGCTGGTGTTGAGCGTGATGTGTCGTTTTGTCCCGTCCACGTGGTGGCCAGTCTGGTTGATCTACATGATTGTATTTCGACGGTATTGGCTCAAGGGCTTCATCGTCGAATTGTAGCAGCAGGTTGCGCTTGGGATAACTTTTTACAGGTCGCTCGGGGCCATACTCCTCGGCGGCCAGGACCTTGGTCCACCTTTCATTGAGCGTGTCTTGTTCAGCTTTGAGCTGCCGATGCTTCTTTTTCAGGCACCGCGTGGTGGCGATGAGTTGTCGCTTGAAGCATTCTTGTTCTAGAGGTTCCTCTGGGACAATAAAATCTTCGTCCCCAAGGCTAACATCCTCTTCGGAGACTGGCATATAGTTGTTGTCCTCCGAATCTTCATGATCAGCATGTTCGGGGCTATACTGACCCTCCTCCCTCATCCTGTTCGGATGTGGGCTCAATGGAGTGTTCGGGGTCTTCAGCATTGTCCGGAGTCTCATTGTCTTTGGTGTCGGTATTGCTGTCCCTTGCCCCACGCGATCGTGCGCGGCGCCTCTGGCGCCGACGCTTTGGTGGTTCATCGACGGGCTTGTCCTTATCTGGATTTTGAGTGGCCTCGTCGTCCTTTTTATCAGGGGAGTCCACCATGTATACGTCATAGGTAGAACTGGCCGTCCAACGCCCTGTGATGGGTGGGACTTTGCCTGATTCGGTGTCGGCATCGTCGTCCATACCGTCGATGTCTTTGGACGTGTAGTCTAGCATGTCGGTTAAATCCTCGACAGTGGCTATTAAGTGGGTGGTGGGCGGGTCATAAAATTCCCCGCTCTCAGTCCCTAGCCCATGCTGGGAGCAGTTCGGAGGCAAAGCTTCCGTAATGGCAAGAGACTGCATTAAGCCCAGTGCGTCGTCTAAGAGCGAAAGTTGGGTAAGAGTCTGCGAATCTGCAGGGCTGAACTCGGTGATAGACACCTGATCAGGCCCGATCGCCGCAGACCTCGACAGTTCGGAGTTGTCATCCAGAGGCGAGTCCAAGATCGCATATGGGTCTCCGGTCGGAAGTTCCATGATAGAAAAGAGTCCGACGGGGTTGATCCTCCTGTCTTTGGATGATACGACCTGTTCCGGATCTAAGGCCGAGGCGGGCGTGAGTGTTGACCCCTGGACGGGATCTAAGATCGGATCTGAAGAGCTTCCTTCGTGAGGGCAGAGAGCGGCAACCGAGGCCGCGAACCCTTCGAAGATCAGATCTCGTCGGATATCGGTGATGTAGTTTAGGTTTCCGAACCTGATTTGGTGGCCGGGGGCGTAACTGTCGACCTGCTCAAGGTGGACGGTCGAGTTGGCACGAAGCACGAAGCCGCCGAACACAAAGACTTGTCCAGGGAGAAAGATTTCCTTGGACACAACATCATCGTCGATGAAGAGGCAAACCATCAATCCTTCTGTTGACAACATAGCCGAGCTCTCAATGAAAGCACCAATGTCGGTGTCAAAACCGGCGGATCTTGGGTAGGGGGGCCCAAGCTGTATGTCTGAGGATCGATAGTAACAATGATCAAAGGGACATAATGTTTACCCAGGTTCGGGCCCTCTTAATGGAGGTAAAACCCTACTCCCATTTGATTATATTCGATGGGTATAGGGTTTACAAGAGTTGATCTACCTCGAGATCGTAATGGCTAAACCCTAACTTGGCTAGCCTATCAATGTTATGATCCTGCCTCTGGTCTAAACCCTCCAATTTATATAGACACCGGAAGGGCCTAGGGTTGTACGAAGTTGGTTTAACAGAAAGGAAATAGTATATCCGGACACCTAAACTTGCCGTTCACGCATACGGGAGTCCCAACCGGACACGATAGGTGGTCTTCTTCCTTGTATCTTGACAGCCCATTAGTCCGGCCCACATTGAATAAACCGGACGCCCAAGGACCCCTTAGTCCAGGACTCCCTCAATACCCCTATGATCTTGAGCATGAATATGTTTTGTGAGTAGTTACATTTGTACTTGAGGACATGGGTGAAGTCTTGTTATAAGTAATCATGTGAATTTGGTATTCATTCGATACTTTGATGATATGTGTTGTGATTCCCATAGTGGTGTTATGTGAACGTCGACTACATGACACTTCACCATCTTTGGGCCTAAGGGAATGCATTGTGGAGTAGTTATTAGATGATGGGTTGCTAGAGTGACAGAAGTTTAAACCCTAGTTTATGCGCTATTCTGTAAGGGGCTAATTTGGATCCATAAGTTTAATGCCATGGTTAGATTTTATCTTAATTCTTCTTTCGTAGTTGCGGTTGCTTGCGAGAGGGGTTAATCATAAGTGGGATACTTGTTCAAGTAAGAACAACACCCAAGCACCAGCCCACCCACATATCATATTATCAAAGTAGTGAACGCGAATCAAACAAAATGATGAAAGTGACTAGATGAAATTCCCGTGTGTCCTCAAGAACGCTTACTTGTTATTAGGGACTGTTCTGGCCTGTCCTTTACTACAGAAAGGACTGGGCTACCTTGCTGCACTTTTGTTACTATTACTATTACTTTCTCGTTACAAATTATCTTGCTATCAAACTATCCATTACCAACAATTTTAATGCCTGCAGAAAACACCTTGCTGAAAAACCGCTTGTCACTTCCTTCTTATCCTCGTGGGGTTCGACACTCTTACTTATCGAAAGGACTATGATTGATCCCCTATACTTGTGGGTCATCACCCATCACCAATATGTCCACTCACACCATGTGGACTCCGCGCGATGACTCTTCCAGGGGGAAGGCTCCTATTCCTTTGTGTGTTGAGACCTCTTCTCGCCACACTAAACCATTTATGAAGCCCTTTGAGTGCCTGGCTCACTTTATTGGGAAGTCCCATACACCAACCGCTACACCGCCACTCACATTACTACCGAGGAGGTTCGTTGTATCTCTGAGGCAAACACACTCAGGGCTCGCCTCCGTGTGTGCCCTGGGAGTCTTGTGGAGCCTGGTGAGCCTCTTCCTAAGTGGATTCCTCTTCTGGATGTCGACTTTCCTTCAGCCACAAATTTCCCCGAGTTCCTCCTAGACACTGCTAATCAGAGCGATGGTGATGAGGATGCTGAGTGATCCACTTTGTTGCTTCTGTCATTTCCCTTTTCCGTACTTGATGCCAAGGAGGAAATGTATATATATCTTAGGATTGTGTGGTTATGTTATGGTGTTCCTAGTGCTCTTGTCTTGGTATTCCTTAATATTTGATGTTGGTCGAGCACTAGTTATATATCTTATTGATGTATTGAACATATGTGTGTACTTTGTGTAATGAACCTATGGTCATGTCTTATGCTACTTTATAAGGGTTTAAGTATGAAACTTCTGTCACTCCATCGTTGTTTATCACTGCTTATGTCACTTCATTGGTGTTATGACTAATACAACTTATGCCACTACAACATATTTGCGATTGAGGGAATCCACTCTATGTGTGCATTTTTATCTTATCACTCTATCCTTTATGCACACATTAAGGGGGAGCTCTCCCTCAACTCATATCGAACCACTCTCCTAAAATATACAACATATATCTTTTGTTCAGAGCTATATGTATTTGTCATACCAAAAAGGGGGAGATTGAAAGTGCAATCGTGTCCTTAAGTATATTTTGATGTTGATGACAAACTACATATAGGGGACCGATTGTGTTTGTTGAGTATATACACATGTTATTAGTTCCCTCAGCATAACTATGTGGATCATGGACACATCAAACGAGATATAGCTCAAGCAGATGACCAACAAGAAAAGAAGTATTCGTTTCTTTTATCCATTTCTTAAGTAATAGGGATCCTGCACTATTAAGAGGGGATCCAAGGGGTATGTTCAAGTTTTACTCAAGTATCATCATTTGGTCACTATCTCTTGGCACACATGTTGTTTCCCGAAATGATTCATAAAGACTAAATATCCCTAGGAAAACTACTTACATCACATACTCTCCACATACTGGTTCCTAGCAGGATCATCCGGACCTCATCACGGATCGTCTGGACCTAGTACGGGATCATCCAGCTAGGCGCTCTCTTGGCACCAACAGCCCTCGAGCTGAAGCTGGATCATCCGGAGCTTGTCCCGGATCATCTGGGTAATTGGTCTCTTGGCAACAGTAGCCCTCTAGGTGAAGCCAGATCATCCGGACGGACTTCTAGAGCATCCGGGCATTGCCCAGATCATCCGGACGTGCTCCCAGATCGTCCAGACACCTCGCAACACTTTTCCCATAATTGTCATCCGGGTTCCTATCCAGATCATCCAGACCCTGTCCAGATCATCCGGATAGTCATCCGGATCATCTGGGCATGTCAACTTCTGTTCCAAACGGCTCTAATCTGTTGGAGGTATATAAAGCTCCTTACCTCTTCGGGATAAGGTGGACCACTACACTCAAACACACCCGAAGAACACAAGTGCTCCCTCTCTCTTGCTCCCCCCACGAAATCCTAGATCTCGAGTCGATCTTTGTGAGTTTGAGAGAGTTGTTCCAATCAAAAGAAAGACCCACTCCCTCTCCTTCTAGTGACCGAAGCAAATTATGATTTGAGCAAGTCTTGAGCTTTTCCCCTTGGATCTTTTTACTCTTGGAGATTGGAGACTCCTAGGCGGTAGGACTTCTTCGAAGAGGAACCGTTCATTGTGATTACTCCCAGAAAGTTTGTGAGAGTTTGGAGACCACCCCAAGGTCTACCACTAGTGGATGGGAATCACCTTCGTGGTGATATCTCAATGAGAGAATAGGATGAGTCTTCGTGGTGTTGGTGTGCCTTGGTGGTAACATACACCTCTCTAAACGGTGATGTAGCTTCCCTCCAAGGAAGTGAACGTCGGCATACATCCTCATCTCTTGTAGTTGCGGTTATTCCTACCATAGCTCTCTACTTGTGGTTATTTGTCTCTTAGTCTTTACTTAAGTCGTATTGTGCTCGTTTATCCATTTACTAGCTAATCGTGTTATCCTTGATTAGCTCTTGTATCTCCTTTGCAATTGTTAGGCTCACTTCCATATTCTGCATTATTGCCTAAAATTGCTAAGTAATAATTAAAATTTGTAATTGTACCTATTCACCCCCTCTAGGTCCATCTCGATCCTTTCACCGGCAGACCCCGGGGGGGAGGGGGGTGTCCCCCTGGGCTTGTGGGGCCCTCGAGCACTATTTTGCGATGATTGTATTATCCCAAAAATCACATATATTTCATAAAAAAGGTAAATTTTCGTCGTGTTTGGACCTTCCTAAATATGGATTTTTTTTTTGCGAAACCAAAAACATGCATAAATAGCAACTGGCATAGGGCACTAGATTAATATGTTAGTCTAGAGAAATAATATAAAGGTGCACCAAAACCATATATAATTGATGTAAATATATATACATTGGAGACGTATTACGCCATGTCCACCCACGACCGTTGTAGCGCGATGCAGACAATGAGTTCCTCATTGTCGCCTTCCTCAACCTTGCGGACGAGGGTGTCCCAATCAACAGGATCGTCCTCGCAGTCGAATCCTCCGTCGGATGCGTTGCCGATGCTTGACATTGGAAGGGGAGGGGACAGAGAGGGAGGGGGAATCGACATGGAGCGAAGCGGAGATTGAGAGAGTGATCTAGGGTTTAGTCGGGGGAGGGGGATTTAGTGGGGACGGGGTAGGGTCGGCGTAGGCTAGCGTAGGCCGGTCCGACATGCGAGGCGCGTCCAGGCGTCTGGTCAACCTCAAATATAGGCTGAATACAAAGGATATCGAGGACATATAGAGGTTGTTTGAGGAGGCAGAAGAATAAAGAAAAACTGATTGGTTACTGACGAGTCCGTTCGCCCGATCATAATATGAAGTTCAGTTGTACATGCTCTATAGGCCCCACGCAACTGACCTAGGCGCCTTGGGCCTGGAATGCCTGATTAGGACGTGTGAGTCCTAGGGAGCACTCCCTGGTGGCTCGTTTCGATAGGAAAAGTACACGTTCATCAGAAAACATGAACATGTGGACAAGAACTAACCTATATGTTATTCTATAGGAATAATAAACCAATGCATGTTTAATAAGACCGTGATATGAAAAGTACAAAAATTTATAGGTATGATCTAAGACATATCAAGAGAACATATCAAGAGAACGCATCAAGAGATTGATCTGTGAATAAAAATTAAGATTGAGTTATGATAAGAAACATGCATAAACAACTATTTCTTTTACAGTTACGAATGCGTAGACCTATATAAATCGATTTGGAGGAACAAAGAAAACTAACTTTTCTTCTAACTTGGGTAGCTTCCTTAGCAGGGGACTTGTATGAGATCTCACATTAGGTGAGATCATTAGATCAACCCCAAAAATTCATACTCCCCTGTTTTAAAATATAGTGCTTCTCTCATTCCCGTGCTTCAACTTTGACCATAAATTTAACCAACGAGACCGACTGCTGTGAGAGCAAAAGTTATACCAGTAAATTCGTATTCAAAAAAAGTTTTCAATTATATAATTTTTTTCTCCCGCCGCAGTCGGTCTCGTTGGTTAAATTCATGGTCAAAGTTGAACCTCGGGAAGCACGGGCGCACTATATTTTAAAATGGAGGGGGTATTTAGATACTTTGAAAAAATCTGAAATTATTTGGCAACATCTATGTGGGTATGTCTACAACTCAAAAAAAGAAAAGAAATCCACTCAAAACTCGATGTGCACTTACAGAGTCAAGAAAGACAAATTCGAATGTGAATAGTGGCAGCTTTGGGGTGAATTGTACTTTGACACTATTTACATTTGATTTTGTCTTTTTTGTTTCTATTAATGTAAGTCGAATTAGGAGCTGAAACTTTTTTTGAGATTGTACATCAAACATTGATGTGTGTCTACAATTTTTTGTTGATGATGTTTCAACATATTTTTTCTTTCAGAAAAATCAATCTCATTGATCTCATCTAATGTAAGGTCTCACGCAAGTCTCCCCTTCCTTAGCAGCCCATTCGTGATCCTCATCGTGGGTAGGGCGGAGTCGCTACCCGAGCTTCTCGCATCGGATAATTCTTTTAGCTAGGGATGGGTATATTAACAAACTGACGAGAATGGCGTTTTGGAGGCTGAGCTTTATGGAGGCCTTTATTTTTGAAACATTCAGATTCAAACTTTTATGTTTCAAAAAATTATGAAAAAAATGTGTGTATGTAAGGATGTAACCTACATGTGTGTAAAATTTCATGATGAAATACGTTGAAATGCGACCTGTGCAAAAAAGACAAATTCATGGCTTGGGAGGATGAATAGTATCATGTGTTAAATAGCCCTAGATTTGTCTTTTTGCACAGTCCTCATTTCAACATATTTTGCCCTGAAAATTTACACACATGCGTTATGCCTCCATGTATATCTGTACTTTTTTTGAATTTTTTGAAATGTAAAAATATAAATTTCAATGAAATTTGAATTTTGAATCTGTGAGCTTGGTCACCAAAGGCAGCTTCCACGAACTGACACCCTACATCAAAAGAATAGGATTGAGCCTAAGGAGACTCAAACCAAAGATACGAGTACCTAAAGTACTCCAATTTTTGGGCCATATTTTCAGTGTCATCAGCTACTGGAACCGAAGAAAACAAAGAAGAGGCTAAACTCTATGATGAGGTGACAATATTATTGTCATATTGGGGAGTGGCGTTTTGGCTCTCGGGTCCAGGTGAACCCGAAATCTGAGCCGCCCAGACAAGCATGGGGATGTGTGTTGCAGGTCACTGTCGAAGGAATACAGGAATTGAAAAAGATTTATACACTGCAGGCTCACAGTGTACCTACGGGGGAGCGGACGGACGTTGGCTCTGTCAAGAGCTCTGACGCACCTGTACTCTAGACCTGCACCTGGTCACGTGGTACAGATAGTTTGTTTGGACGCCCCCGCGTCAGCCATCATAACAGATTAAAATACTGATTCGGTTTCTGATTTAAATAAATAAATTAAAAACATGATAGAGTACGAGTCAAGACATAAAAACTAAAGAAAAGCTTGTCGCAGATGTAGTTCGTTATAATTTTTGCAGCAAAAAGAAAAATCATTCAACACCACCGCCCGCACGAGCCACCATCGGGTCCAATTCCGCCACCCACCTTCACCGCCGCCACGGAGGCGACCATCACCGACCACCTGCGCAGCTCGACCACCGCCACCCACCTGGGCACCTCGCCCACCACGACGCACGGGAGCGACCAGTGCATCCACCATCGGGCTCAGCGCCACCGCCCACCTGCGCCGCTGCCATGGGGATGACCGCCGCCGCCCACCTGCGCCACGTAGGCGACCACCACCGCCACTCGCAGGACCAGCCACTTCGTCCGCTTCGGCTGCCGACGCCGCTGATTATTGTTGTGCAGTCAAGAGTGTCACTGTATGATCTGAATACAGTCAAATATACAGAGAATATACAGTCAAGAGTGTTAAAAACAGTGACTGAATTTACTGAACTTATGCTAATGAACTAGTGAACTCACAAAAAAAATCTACAATTCTAAAAAATCTGAGATCTAATAAATCTACTTCTTGAGTTGGTCCTGGCTTGCAAGAGTACATCCTACTGGACATATATAGCAGAGGTTATCAACAACAACAACAACAAAGCCTTTAGTCCCAAACAAGTTGGGGTAGGCTAGAGGTGAAACCCATAAGATCTCGCAACCAACTCATGGCTCTGGCACATGGATAGCAAGCTTCCACGCACCCCTGTCCATAGCTAGCTCTTTGTCGATACTCCAATCCTTCAGGTCTCTCTTAACGGACTCCTCCCATGTCAAAATCGGTCGACCCCGCCCTCTCTTGACATTCTCCGCACGCTTTAGCCGTCCGCTATGCACTGGAGCTTCTGGAGGCCTGCGCTGAATATGCCCAAACCATCTCAAACAATGTTGGACAAGCTTCTCCTCAATTGGTGCTACCCCAACTCTATCTCGTATATCATCATTCCGGACTCGATCCTTCCTCGTGTGGCCACACATCCATCTCAACATACGCATCTCCGCCACACCTAACTGTTGAACATGTCGCCTTTTAGTCGGCCAACACTCCGCGCCATACAACATTGCGGGTCGAACCGCCGTCCTGTAGAACTTGCCTTTTAGCTTTTGTGGCACTCTCTTTTCACAGAGAATGCCAGAAGCTTGGCGCCACTTCATCCATCCGGCTTTGATTCGATGGTTCACATCTTCATCAATACCCCCATCCTCCTGCAACATTGACCCCAAATACCGAAAGGTGTCCTTCCGAGGTACCACCTGGCCATCAAGGCTAACCTCCTCCTCCTCACAGCTAGTAGTACTGAAACCGCACATCATGTACTCGGTTTTAGTTCTACTAAGCCTAAACCCTTTCGATTCCAAGGTTTGTCTCCATAACTCTAACTTCCTATTTACCCCCGTCCGACTATCGTCAACTAGCACCACATCATCCGCAAAAGAGCATACACCATGGGATATCTCCTTGTATACCCCTTGTGACCTCATCCATCACCAATGCAAAAAGATAAGGGCTCAAAGCTGACCCCTGATGCAGTCCTATCTTAATCGGGAAGTCATCGGTGTCGACATCACTTGTTCGAACACTTGTCACAACATTATTGTACATGTCCTTGATGAGGGTAATGTACTTTGCTGGGACTTTGTGTTTCTCCAAGGCCCACCACATGACATTCCGCGGTATCTTATCATAGGCCTTCTCCAAGTCAATGAACACCATATGCAAGTCCTTCTTATGCTCCCTATATCTCTCCATAAGTTGTCGTACCAAGAAAATGGCTTCCATGGTCGACCTCCCAGGCATGAAACCAAACTGATTTTTGGTCACGCTTGTCATTCTTCTTAAGCGGTGCTCAATGACTCTCTCCCATAGCTTCATTGTATGGCTCATCAGCTTAATTCCACGGTAATTAGTACAACTCTGAACATCCCCCTTGTTCTTGAAGATTGGTACTAATATACTCCGTCTCCATTCTTCTGGCATCTTGTTTGCCCGAAAAATGAGGTTGAAAAGCTTGGTTAGCCATACTATCGCTATGTCCCCGAGACCTTTCCACACCTCAATGGGGATACAATCAGGGCCCATCGCCTTGCCTCCTTTCATCCTTTTATATAGCAGAGGTTATGCAGAACCAAATTGTCATTGTGGTTTCAGTACAAGAATTGAGTGGTAGTGAGATCAGAACAATCACAAGAATTGTTGTTGTCATTGTGGTTTCAGCAAATAAAGTTTCTGCTGGCTAATCGAACCAGCAAACAAACAAGTGTTCTTGAGTTTCACTAGAAATGCCGTTTTTGCAATTAAAGTGAGGTGAGAACAAGTGAAGTACTGAATGTGTTTGCATGATTGAGTCAAGTTTCATCCATATCGTTGTCATTGTCACCGAATGAATGATTCAGTAAAGTTTCACTAGAATTTGATTTTGCAGTACATATTGAGATTTAGTCAAGTTTCGCCCAGAATGACAAGTTAAACTTGACTGTCAAGTTTCATTCATTTCTGTGTGTGCATGATTCAGTCTAGGTTCACTAGAATTTCATTTCGCGGTACCAATTTTCAAGCAACTCTCCCTGATTCAGTTAAACTGCCATTGTCATTTTGCTGAGATCTTGTTTGAAACTAGTACCCCCACCCATATCAACAACTCTAAAATTTGTCTAGGTACTGAAGCCACCCACATCAACTTTGACACAAACCTAAAGGTACTGAATCCTAACAGGTTGTTGTGTTAATATCAGCAGCTCTAAATGTGTGAAGGTACTGAACTGAGCGTACGTGAGTCCCGTCGAAAAAAGAAACTGAGCGTACCTGAATAAGTGATTGCTCATACTGGAGAGCATGCCCGGTCAATGCTGGAGAAGCCTGAAAAGCGTCCAAGTAATCTTCCTAACCTGGTATAGGAGAGATGCAATGTGTAAAAAAAATCATGTCTTTCATCAGATATCCCAAATCTAGTGAACTGAACTGAAACTAAATGGCCCAAGCGAGATGCCACGCTGGCGAATCGACACGCGCCCGCTCGCTCAATAGGTGCGGTCCGGCTCGAACCGGACCGGCCCGTGCTCCACTCTGTTCCTCCTCGCCGTCTCTGTTCGTCGACAAACCCTAGCTCCCCTGCGCGTACGGCGATGGCGGCGGCGCCCCCGGGCGGTGGTGGAGGCAGCGGCGGTGGCGGCGACGGCGATGGCGGCGGCGCAAACCTTCCCCTCTTCGGCATCGGCGCGGCAGGAGGAATCGAGGGGAGATCTCCAATCGAGGGCGGCGATGGCTACTCGAGCTCTGAGTACTCCAGCGACGACGACGAGTTCATTGAGCTCGCACTGTCCATGGAGCAGCGGGTACGGCTGGCAAAGCAATGGGTGGCGAACCCTAGCAATAGCCATGAGCTGACCCACGGGCTCGGCGGCGTCCTGTAAGTTTCTGTTTCTGTCTCTTTTTTTCTTCTCATTTATTTGCTAATTAGGGTTATAGTGTACTGATTAGGCAAATTGCATGTGAATTGTAGTTTATATGAAGACATATGGAATGTTAGGATCCATTTTGACAATAATGATCTGTTAGAGAGGAAATTAAGCTGTTCAGATGTGACATATCTAAATATGGTTGCATTGATGGAAACCCAAGGCTTTAGTATTGATGATTCACTGATGTTTTACATGGAGACCCCAGGAGAGCAGGGCTTGGAATTGGTTGATAGTAATGTTAAACTACAGTTGATCAAGAGGCAGAATGAGGAGAGTTTGGTGCTTAATTTGCTATTTAGGGCTTGTCCACCAGCTGTCAGTGTACCACAGAAGGGTTTTGTACATAAGCAAAATTTAGATATAACTGAATATTCTGAGCCTGTTGTTTTTTATCTTGCCGATCCTCCTGTTTATGCTGTTGATCAGCAAGGTGTTGCTTATGAAGGTCAGAGTAGCAGTTATATTGCAGCTGTAGGCCCTGCTGTTTTAACACAAGAGAGCAGGAGTGTTCTAAATCCCAAGTTAAAAGAAGTTGTGGAAGAAGAACAAGTTGGCTATGATGGCAGTTATGCATGTTCATCTGAAGGATCTGAAGGGCAGTATGATAGTGACATGGGGGATTTAAGGCCTAACTATAATGAGGAAATGCATGATGCTGAAGACATGGAGATGGAAGAGGGAAATAGACAGAGAGAGGAAGAAGTACAAGAGCAACATGAGGAAGAAACAGAGGATGAAGAATCAGAAGAAGAATTAGAGGATGAAGAACAAGTGCATTATGAGGATGACACAGAGGTAGAGGAATTATTTGAGTTGGAGGATGATGACCCTATTGTTCCAGAAGAGGAGGAAAAAATATATGTGCCAGCAAAGAAGAAACAGAAGTTGCAAGTAAGGAGGGGACCAACAACAAGGTCACATTCCAGTGTTTTAGAAGAAGTGCAACCTGATTGGAAACCATCATCAGATGAAGAAGATGATAGTTTATTGAAGGACAGTGAAGATGATGGGTTTGAGCCACTAGCATTTGTGCTACCTCAAAAAAGGAAGAGTAGGGCAAAGAAGAGGCCAGCTAGAGTATGGTACAATGAGGATTTGGAACAACCACACCAACAACTAAAACTGCATATGTGCTTCAAAGATCAACATCAATTCAGAGATGCTCTGTTGAGCTTGCACATCACTCAGTGCAGAGACTTCAAGTATCACAGGAACTCAGATCAGAGGATCATTGTGCATTGCAAGAATGAACATTGTAAGTTCTGCATTGTGGCAGCTGTTATAAAAGGGGAAAACACTTTTGTAATTAAGAAGATGAGGATACAACACACCTGCCCTAGTTCTACTGAAACAAGCAGGGTAAGTGCAAAGTGGCTTGCAAAGCAATATGAGCCACTATTCAGATCTGATGTCAGTACTAGCATACATACACTTATTGATGCCTGCATGGAAAAGTATGGTGTGGATGTGCCCAAGGCTATGGCATATAGGGCAAAAAACTTAGCTGTTGAGGCTGTGTTGGGAGATCATAGGAAGCAATACCCAAGGCTGAGAGACTATGCTCAGACTGTGATGGATACAAACCCTGGGAGTAGAGTTATAGTCACCACTGTAACTCCAAAAGCCACTGAAAAAATCCCACATCCAGGACCAAGATTCCATGCCATGTTTTACTGCATCAATGGAGCAAGGGAAGGATTTCTACAGGGCTGTAGACCATTCATTGGTTAGTTCATTTTAGCTTGTACACTACTTTGATGTTGTTAGTTTCAATAGGTTGCACATGATGGTTTATGGTTGCTCGGGGTCGACGGAATCACCTTAATCTAACCATTAGGGTTTATGGTGGCTAGGGGTCGACGGAACCAACTTAACCTAACCATTAGTGTTTACGCTGGCTCGGGGTCGACGGAACCACCTTAACCTAACCATGATGGTTTACGGTGGCTCGAGGTCAACGAAACCACCTTAATCTAACCATTAG
>NC_041393.1:384554680-384647930 GCF_002162155.2 Triticum dicoccoides | reverse complement strand
TATGGTGGCTAGGGGTCGACGGAACCAACTTAACCTAACCATGATGGTTTACGGTGGCTCGGGGTCGACGAAACCACCTTAATCTAGCCATTAGGGTTTACGGTTGCTAGGGGTCGACGGAACCAACTTAACCTAACCAACATGGGCTTCCAATGCATGATATAACATAACCATATAATATTCCAGTGCTAACATAACCATCAAATAGTCTTCCAATGCTAACATAATCATCTAATATAAAAATATAAAACCTATTGCAAGAGAAATCATAATTTTTAGTCTACATCTCATGGCACAGAATATCTGATCCATCTTCCAATGCATGATATATCATCATTTCAAGTCTAGCCAACATAACACACAATACTTACTGGAGTTCAACATATTATAGGGTACACAGCAGATCCATCACAAATACATAGTGGAGTTTGAGTTTAAATGCATAGTTCATCCTTTTCTCACAAAAGGATGAAAAGCATATCTACTACATACATACACAGACATAGTTCACAATTAGTAGAGCCATACACTACACAACCATCATGCCCAAAAGGTCAGCATTACCCACTAGTCTCATATTCATTTTCTTCACTTCTCTAAGATGGCCTGGATCCCCTTGATCTTCTCCTTCAGCTTCTCCTCTGCCTTCATCAGCTCAGCAATCTGAAGCTTCAACTCTAGCTTCTCTTGGGTGAGCTTCTCCTCAGACTTTGTGAGCTCTGCATTCTTCAACTCCAAGTTCATCTTATCTTCACTAAGCAATTGCTTGTCTTTAATATGCTTCAACTTCAAGTTCTGGATGACTGTTGCTTGTGCTCTTGTCAGGTTCAGTAGCACTTCATAATTCTGCTTAAGCTTCTCAAACTCTGCATCTTTCTTTGCCATCTGTGCCTTCATATCAGCCACCAGTTCACTTCTGCATTGCTGCTGATATGTAAGGTTATCCTGCAGATATCTGAAATCCACCACCCTGTCCTCCTGGAAGCTCATAAGTTCATGCACATCTTGGACTAACTTGTCATAGTTGGCCTCCAGCTTGTTCTTCTCTTCTGTCAGATGGTGGATAGTGAAAGAACTTTCAAGATTATCATTCACCCTAGCACTCTTGCTATCTTCAACCATGGCCCACAGCTTCAACAATGCATTTTGCATTGTTGGGGGCCATTGGTGATCAACCCATTCAACAAAACCACAATTCTGCCCTTCCTGCAAAAAGGCAAAAAGATAAAAAAAAATAAACATGTTACTTCAGAAGCACAGGTAAATAACTAGTGCAAAGCAATAACATTGTACATTGGTAATAATAGCACCACTAAGCTACACTAGTAATTGAGATGTACCTACCCACTAAATAACAGCATGACAAATTACAGCACCACTCAGCTACAGCTTTGAACTAGATTTTGCTAATCAGCTACAAAACAAGAGAGAGCAATCTCAAACTGCAAATTTGGTGAACTGCCAAAGCATATGCAGTACATACTATCCATTCAACTGGATATTTCAAGTAATTAGATACATAACAGCAGGTCCATCCCAACATAAAAGTTACAGTTCATTCAATATTTAGTTCCAAACAGGACCAAAAATAACAGGAACATAATTAACAGTAGCACTGTCATTCAACTGAGTACTCCATTCTACTACATAAAAATGCCACAACAGCAACAGTAAACCTGTAGAAACCTCAAACTGATTATTTCACATGATAGCAAGAACAATGCCACTGCAAAATAACAGTACCACTGTCATTAAACTACACAAACTACTGTTGTTGCAAAAATGAATATGCCCTTAATAATCAGGCCTTGTACTCATGTTCACTCATGTTCAATATGGCACTGTCAAACCAACAATAATATGACACTATCAACCTATATATAATATCCTACTATCAGCATAGAATTCATACCGGCTCTGCACATGCTAGGAACCTTCTCCCTGTGTCTGTTCCTTCAAATGCGACAAGCCTCTCAGATGCCTTGCCGTGCTTCTCACATGGCGACATCGTTTCCAGCTCAAGCCCCTGGTAATCTGGATCTTCAACGCTGAAAGGGACCTGCCGAAGCTCGTACAATCAAAATGCCCAAATCAAAACCCAGCGAAATCAACCAAATCAAAAAGCCCCAAATCTGAAACCCTAACCCTAGACCTAGCTCAAGGAAAATCACCTGGTTAAGCCCGTCCGTGGATGAGGTCGAGTGCATGTACGGCAGGCTGGACGTGTCCTCACTGCTTTCGTCTTCGAAAACCATGGCGGGCGGCGGCGCTCCGCTCCGGCAAAGCTGCCGGCGGTGACGAGGGCGACGAGAGAGGAGCAAGGAGGGAGGCAGGAGCGAGGAGGAACAGAGTGGAGCACGGGCCGGTCCGGTTCGAGCCGGACCGCACCTATCGAGCGAGCGGGCGCGTGCCGATTCGCCAGCGTGGCATACGCGCAGGCCCGGGCGGTCAGTTCCAGCGTCAATACGTACAAATACAAAGTTTAGCCCCATTTGCAACGGTTCGGTCTAAACATGGTACTAACACGTAAATTTTTTCAAAACTGGTACCAATTCGCCACCACGGTCCCAATTGTGGTACTATCGTGTAATTAACTCTACACGTTCGCTCGGCCTCCTTTTCCCCTCGCCGTCGCTCCCTCGCTCAGACCGACGCGCACCGCCGCCTCCCACCGGCATCTCCTTCCGCCGCCGCCGCCGCCGCCTAACTACCTCCCTGTGCCGGAAGCCCAGCTCCCCGCAGCGTCTATTGTTCCTCCCCTGCAACGACTCCAGCCTCCGACTGCACGCGCGAAGCCCTCCTCCGAACTTGACATCGACACCGGCGCCGGCGAGACGAGACGACCAGCCGGGTGTCACTTGCTCGAATTCGTTCAGATCGTAACTAGGTCCTGACAGCGAATCCCTGTCTAGCTAGCTGACTCGCTCTCTTCCTGCGCCGTTGAGAGCGAGGAGGTGGAGGCGATGGGGACCATGACGATCGGTGCCAAGTACAAGGCCACGCTCAAGGACCGCGGCACCGGCGGCGTCCTCCGCATGGTGGGTCCCATCCTCACTCGCCGTCTCCGCCCCCACCCCACCCTACCCCATTCGTACCTCCCATCCGAAACCCCCTTTCATTCAGGCAGGTTGAATTGGTTTTGGTTCTGTTTGGTTGGCTTGCGCCGGCGTTGCTTTTACTGCTCGGTCGTCGGGGCGTGGGTTGCTCGGCAGGGGGGCTATCGGTGTTGAAGCACCCAGCTGATTGATCCCGAGTAGGTCTCTGATTGGACGCAAAACGGAACAAATTGAAGGATGCTGCTGCTTAGATCGGAGGAGTGCATGTGCCTGTTCTTTCCTCATTGTTGTTTGTGTACCGCATCCAACCTTCGGGTTTAGTCGTGAAGCAGAGTAAGTACGATCAGCCGTAAGTTAGCATTGCGGTTAGAGCAAAAGTGTTCCTCGTTTGCCTTTAGTGGGAGCCAATTTGTGCCCCAAGAACACCCTGTTTGCTTAATGAAATTGAGGGCTCAACGCATGCTATAAAAGATCTGCTTGAGGCAGTTGTGTGGTTCATGATTGCATTGTTTGTGTATGATGTTCCTAGTATTTTCATATTTGGTGCTGATGCAGCAAGGCGCACTGCTTCTTTGACTCGGTGGGTATTACTTTTGAATAGTCATCTCTGTTTGTTTCAGCTGGTGTGAATCGTTCATTCCTTTCTTACCGCTGCTTGCAAGCGATCATAATGCACTTCTTTGATCTAAATCATATTATTTCTTTGTTCTTGTAATTACAGAGTGAAGATAAGTTAACATTTACCCCTAATGATCCACGCTCACTAATGAAGCTCAGTGTCGATTTTCGGACCATCAAAGGTACTTATCCTTTTGTCCATATGCAGCGCTGGTTTCTATAATCATAGCACTTAGTGTTGCACAAAATTGAAGTACTGTCATTGTTCTGATGTGTTAGTCTAGTTGTCCTGATGTGTTAGGAAACTATTTAATTGTTGATATAGATGGGCATTTACTAGATGTGGTTTGCGATTGCTGTGGGTTTGTTTGAAAAGATTTAACAGAATGGAGAATATGTACATCCAAGATTACATATTCAGAATACGAACATCCAAGATTATATATTCAGAATACGAACATCCAAAGATGACATATTCATAATATATACATCCAGGACGACATATTCTGCTCATCAGCTGTGCCAGAGTAGGCCATGCATGTTGGTTGATGAGAATTGATTTCATGGTCATTACCAATATGCTTGATGGTAACTTTGTAGCTTCTTCCTACATGTGCTTCAGGCCATAAGTTCAACAAGGTAGATGGTAGCAAACCATCACCGGCATTATTGAATCTTTCAAAAGATTCTGACAAGGTATGATCAATTAATTAAATATAAACATCCTGTTAAGTTTTGGTTGATAGGCATATGCTCTACATTTATTTCTGTGACTGAGAAGATTGTGATTTCCATGTTTTTTTCAGGGGGGAGGCTATATTTTTGAGTTTGAGAATGTTGGTAACCGTGATTTGTGCCGCGACTTTGTAGGTAATGTTCATTAAATGTTTCTAATACATATTATGAACATATACATCGTTTGAAAATGATTATTCTTGTTAGATTGAGTATATGCATTTTTAATGTTACTTTTGGTCCTTATTTCAGTATTTTGATTTTCAGTTTCACCTCTAGTCTATACAATTATTGCCAACAAAATATATAACTAACTGATGATGTTGTCCTTTCAGCTAGGGTTTTAGGCAAACATCAAGGTACTGTGCCTGCTAGACCAAATGTACCTCCTGAGATATCAGCTGTGTCAACTGGTCCAGAACAGCTCAGTTCTGCTGAAATGGAACGGCGGATGAAATTGCTACGAGAAGACAGGTAATATCTGTATTTCAAACATCCTGCATGTTTCTTCTGCTGACAGCAACATGGGGTATTGATAATAATTTAATACTAAACCAAAACAGTGTAAGCTGTCTTGCTCTCTTTAGTAATTATTGCTGAGACCTTATGTGCTTGTGCTTTTCAATTGATTACCTGATTCTAAGATTTTTTCTTGTGATGTATGCATCTGGCTTTCGTAGGTTCACTTATTCAAAGATGATACTAGAGCTTCAATTTTAACTGGTCTTTACTGTCTGTTTCATCATCATACAAATCTGTGCAACATTACATAATGAAGCTGGTGGCAAAGCTGGTAGATTGAAAATGATATGCCTTTTATGTACAACTGTAGAACTTTGAAAGAGCCAAAATAAAGTGCAGATGCCAAAATGTTTTCACCTATCCATTTTTTGTATGGGAATGTCATTCAGATATATTTTTTACCGTACATGAACTTGCTTGGGTCAAAATGCTACTGTTGGTGTAATGTCATTCGGTTATATTTTATTAATAGATCATTTTAGGAGCATGTTCATGCTGTTAGTTTAACAGATCCGCGTAGCTGTAGGGATGAACATTTAATCTTCGTATATTGTTTTAAGAGAATGATACAGACAGATTTGCAGACTATTGTAGCCAACCAGAGGAAAACACAGTTGTGTTCTATTGTTGGCTCGTTTGTCTCGTTGAACCCTTCTCTGTTTGCAGTGAACTGCAGAAGTTACATAAGAAGTTTGTGCTTGGCAATATTCTCCAAGAGTCTGAATTTTGGGCAACAAGAAAGGTAAAAACTACTGTGCACAGATACGACTTCTGTTTGTTTTGTAGTATATTTTTATTCAGTTTCAACCAATACTTATTAAGTCCTTTTGCAGAATTTACTTAACGATGAAACAAACAAAGCATCAAAACAAAAGCCAGGTTTCAAAAGTGCCATGCTAGCTGATGTTAGGCCATCGGCTGATGGACAGGTATGCTATGGGTCTATACTCATTGCGAGCCTATGTGGTATACTATGATAGTTTGTGTTGTACATGGCTGTATCCTATCAGTTACTGACTTTGCTGAATGTTGATTATCTTAATTTACTCATTTCTGACTTATGTGTGTCCTTTCACAGACAAACAAGGTTACTTTCAGTCTGACTACTGAGATTATCCATCAGGTACATTCTTCCTACCTTGGTAATGAATTATCATCTAAAGCAGGTCAGTCTGCTAGCATCATTTGTTACTTCTTCAACCATCATAAATGCAGCTATGGATCATCTAAATGCTGGTCTGCCTGGTAGTATCATTTGCAATATTTTTAACTGTCATGTGCAGTGTTATGTACCTAAAAAAGGTGTAATGCTATGCTTGATGGAATTTCTAAACAGTTCTGTTGTTTAATGGGTTCCATTGACCAACTATTTATTAGCACCTATAGCACCTACTGACACATGGCCCTAGACTCCACGCCATCCTCATTGGGTAGTATTTTACAAACTGTACCTCTTTGTGATGATACTGTTCTATTTTTCTTTTCTTTTTTAGTACTTGACATACATATAGAATGGTATGATCCCTTGTCAAGCCCATTTTACGGCATGAAAATGTAAATATGCCATTTTTACTGCATAAAAAATGTGAATTGCACTGTGTTTAGCTATACCTGTTCAAAAACCTTGACCAGTGGGCTACTCAAACGCATTCTTGCATCTATTAGTCTGGATCATTGAATACGCTCAGGGTTGGCCTGTCCAGACTATCACGGCTTGCAAGCCTGTCCTGGCCATAGTTACTTGGATTGCAGGTCACTATGCGATCCACGATGTCAGGTCGAGCATCATGTATTCTTTTGATCTGTTTCTCCACCAGGAAGCTGCTGGTCATGACCCCATGCAATAACAATGGGAGAAGGGCAGAGGGGAAGAGAGGCATGAGCTAGTCCTAGTAGTTGATGTCTCCTCATTTTGTTGCGATCCCCACTGTTTTTTCTCATTGTTGCTGTCACAGCCGCCATCACTGTCCCCCCTTGTGTTCCGTGTTCTTGCCATCAGATGCAAGAAAACAAGGGTGATGACGGGGGACTAGGAGGGAGAGGTGGTGCTAGGAAGGGAATTAAGAGTGGGAAGGGGAAGCGAGATGATGGCCCTTGTGGGCTGTTTATGTTGATTTTGCTGGAGCTGTGGGCTGGGTTGTCCCACAGCCCACTCCCTTCTCATTCTCTTCTTTATTCCCTTCTCCGAATACATTTAGATTCTATCGATGTATTATTTGATTTGTAGGGTCATTGACCTGGATTCATTGGGCCACATTCCTAATGAGTGTCGTGAAGAACATTGCCCCTTTTGACTCCCATGGGCAGCCACCTATGAGGCCACACCATTGTGACTACATTTCTCGACCCGGTCGAACAGGCTTATTCTGGTCCTTGAGCTGGGCTACATCTGCTCAGTAATACTAGTTTACCTGTCATACATTATTAACCATGTAAATGCTGAACTATGAGATTGTTTATTGGACGTTGAATAAGTCTTGAAAATCAGTTGTTATGAATATGATATATTATTTGATGTTTTGCAGATTTTTGCAGAAAAGCCAGCTGTGCATCGGGCATTTTTAGATTATGTCCCGAAGAAGGTAAGATGGTGCATACTTGTATGTACTATTGTCATGTGCCTTACCATAGGTTTTCGGAAGCTTGAGCTTAAGTTGGAGTTAGTTTATACTATATCTTTGTTGGCACAAAGTGGATTTGGATTCTCATTTTACTCTGTTTTTCCTTCATCTCCCGTGACAATCCCAAAAAGTTGTCAGAAAAGGATTTTTGGACAAAGTACTGTAGAGCTGAGTATCTACTTAGGACAAAAAATACTTTAGCGGCAAAAGCTGAGGCCGCTGATGATGAGGAATTAGCCATGTTTTTGAAAAACGATGATATACTTGCCAAGGAGGCAAAGCTCAAGGTATAATTCTAGCTGTTTATTGTTGTCATCCTGCATATTCCCTCCACCCGAAAATACTTGTCATCAAAATAGATAAAAAGAGATGTATCTAGAACTAAAATACGTCTATATACATCCCCCTTTATCCATTTTGATGACAAGTATTCCAGGACGGAGTATTTTGCAATACATTTTTCCTTCAATCTGTTTTGGTGACTCAATTCTTGTTTGACAGATAAAACGAGTTGATCCAACATTAGACATGGAGGCAGATGCAGGGGATGACTACATCCATCTTCCGGTGTGTTTGTGTTCTTGGCTACTATTTTGTTATATCTACAACTTCACAAAGACGAGTGGTTTATTCGTTTCTCATAATGAGCAATTCTGTCTGCTATTTTGATCATAACTTCATGCAGTGCTTAGTCCTATTTTGAATTTTCATATCATTATTCTTTCGAGCATCTAGGATCATGGGATTCTCCGTGATGGCAGCAGAGAGACAACTGATATTGATAGCGAGTTGGCTAGGAGAACACTTTCTCAGGATCTGAATCGGCATGCTGCTGTTGTTCTTGAAGGGAGATCAACAGGTGAAGTTTTGGACTCAACTCAAAAGTTTTCATGCTGTCTCTTTTAAATTTTTGTATACTGAAGTTGATTGGTCAAGCATGCTATTACTATCATGAGATGATACTGATATGCTAACAGCCTAACAGTTCTCCTGCGACTACACTTCTTCTACTGGCTTCCTGTTTTTCTGTCTAGACTTTCCTGAAAAAGAATGCACCAACAATAGCACAAATCAACCGTCTTATACTGCTGGTTGGTTGCACATTGTAATGCTGTAGTGTAGTACCTGCCCTGTGCTGGTGTACTTTCCCCTTCACATCAGAGAATGTCAATAAGCATTTGCTTATTGGCCATTAATAACCTGTATTAATGCACCATATAGTTTCTGTCTGTAAGGTGATTGTATTTGTTATTCATCTTTGTGCAGATATTGAATCAACTGATACGAAGACTGTGGCTGAAGCACTTGCACGGTCCAAGAAGGGTAAGTAATTATATCGCTGTGGTGCATCTTTTCTCACCCTAAGTAGTTCCTTACTAGGCTGATGAGTTATGAACTGCAGAACCACCTCCTAGCTCTGTTGCTGATGATGCTAGTCATGTGAGATTGGTAAAGGTGGCCCGCATGACTGAGATAGAGGATCTGCAAGCTCCACGAAGTCTCCCATATGCACCACTTTGTATAAAGGTAATTGTTGGTTCATATGGCTTGATATAATATATCAGCTGCAGTAATATATCACAGGGTTATGGATTGTCATGCCTTGTCTTTATAGGATCCTCGAGAATATTTTGATTCTCAGCAAGCCAAATGCTCTGAGACCTTTAGGTAGCAACGATGGAAGAAAGGCCCGCAGCTGCAGCCTGAGCACCGATGATGCATTCCGTCATTTAATGGATCAAATATCTTCCGTGAAAATGAACTGTCCGGTTGTTCAGTCAGATGTTGCTCTAAAGGTAAGCAGTTTTACTTGAGACCTGATACCAATGTTCTATAGTCAACTTTCAGGGATTAGGTCCTGTTTCCTTGAAAGATGCATGTCTGTAGATATATCTGACTTACTCCCTCCATTCCAATGAATAAGACCAATCAAATGTGGGTTATATGTGACAAAAATTATACCGTTGAATCCGTATCCGAAAGAAGTTCTCAATGGTATAATTTGTAAGTCACAAAAATTATATTTGTTTCTTTTTAGCTGTAAGTCACAAAAAATATATATTGTTGGTCTAATTTATGGTCAAAGTTGGATTTTGGAATGTGTTTGCGCCTTATTCAATCTTGTTTGCTCTGTAATCGAGGTGGTGGTTCTTTGTGTCTGTACATATTTTACTTGAAGAGAATTTGCTCTTCCAAAACTAGTGAAGAATATTTGCAAAGAACTATCCAATCAGTTCCCAACCATTTCTGTGGACACACCACTTTCCAAGGATCCACCACTTGTTTCTCCTGGAAGCTAATCTGGAAAAGCTGGGCACCGCCACGGGTCAAATTTTTCCACTGGCTTGCCAACCTGGACAGGTGCTGGACTGCTGACCGCCTTGCTCGTCGTGGCCTCCAGCACCAGCCCCGGTGCCCGCTATGCGATCAGGCACCAGAGACGATGAGACACCTGCTCCTGGAGTGCACCTTTGCCAAGCAAACCTGGCATGAGATCCTAGCTTGGCTAAGGATGACTGTCGCAGGGCCAAACCAGGAGGATACTCTCATGGACTGGTGGCTCCACGCCAAGCAGAGCACGCCTCCACCGATGCGCAAGGGCCTCGCCTCCATTGCCCTCCTGACGCCGTGGATGATTTGGAAGCATCGCAATGCATGCATTTTCGACGGTGCCCAACCCCTTGTCCCAGTCCTGGTCTCTAAGACCAAGGACGAGGCCGAGCAATGGGCACGGGCTGGTGCTCGTGGCTTGCGGGTCATCTTACCCACCACCTGGGATGTACACTAGTTTCTACTGATCCAGCATGAACTTTGCCTCTTAGGAGGATTGTAAATAACTTTCTACCTTTCCAATGCAATGAAACGCAAATCCCTTGCGTTTTCCCGAAAAATTTCTGTGGACACAACGATAGGCCCAACATTCTAAACGGTACAAACACTTCTACTAAGGGATGTGTTAGGTACTTAGGTATGGCTATGAGAAAAGTTGATGTTTGTGTTACTGTTTTTATATGACCAACTTACACCTTACCTGGTCCACGACTTTGCATTGCCAACAAAGAAACAGTATCCATTTTGCAAATGAACCTAGTTTACCTTTGTTTGTTTCATTCCAATTCTTAATGTTGGATTGTCATTTCATGATTCATCAACATCCCAATACTCCAAGTTTTCTTTACAAACACAAGTTTTGCATGCTGTATTGCTGTGGCTTCTCTATTCTTAAGCTATTAAATTGCATGAGCAGGAAAAACCTAACTACCTACATGGTGTGGGCCTAGGTTCTTAATGAATTGAATGAAGGAATTTCACGTTCACGGAGGCTTAATCTTAAGAATCCCCAAGACAGTCTCCTTGGTCGTCTTCCTCACCGAACACGAGATGAACTTATGGATGTGAGATACTGCACCTATTTACCTTTTACGCAGAAGCTGTATTGTACTTCCAATTTGTTCTAGAATGTTATTTTCCGGAATTATCAATGTACCTTCATTTATTTATTTATGTATATTTATCCGACCATTCTAAAATCTTCTTATCACCGCACTCGAGATCTTATTGTACATCTTATATTGACAGAGTTTCTTGTGACTGTCTATTTTGTTAGCATTGGACGGCTATCCAGGAGTTGCTGTGCCATTTTTGGTCATCATACCCAATAACAACCACAGTCCTTTGTAATAAGGTGTATTGTCACTCCTGTCTTATCTGTACTATTTTGTAACCCACAAGTGGTATTTTGGTGGAAGCTGGTAAAAGTTGCTCAGTGGCTGGGTGACTTTTGATATGGAAATGGTCACTGAAATATAATTTCCTGCTTCAAGATGAGAACAATACCAGTGCATATTATAAATGTGAATAATAACTAATAACAGTGCAAGTAGAAATGATCAGTTAATAATTTTAGTGGTGGAGTTTGACGTGTTGGAACATGGTTGTCTGTTTCCTTGCTATCAGTAATTATGGAATTCAGTGTCATACTGTCATGAACTCATGACTGAAAATGACCACCACCTGGTTCTTCTTATTATACTTTTGGCTATCAAAAAGCTGCATTTAATGACCCAATTTGTTTCTAGCTTTTCTCATACTGCATTAGTTCTGTTAATAAAACCAATCACTGTAGAATAGCAGATGTTAATGTTGTGTTATACAGTCTAGTATTGGTATTTGTGTACACAGTGTAATAGTAAGTCAAGGATGCTCACATTGATGGTTATGTTCTTACTGTGGTTTTGACACTAATTTATGATCTACTCCCTCCGTTCCCTAATACTCCCTCTGTACCGAAATTTATGATCTAGACATATATTTCGGTACAGAGGGAGTATAAGACTTTTTAGCTATCTCAAAATATTGACTACATACATACTAAAATGAGTGAACATACATACTAAAATGTGTCTAGATACATACGAATCAAGAAAAAGCTAAAAGGTCTTATATTAGGGAACGGAAGGAGTAGATACCTGGTAGGACTGCTGTATGGTAAGCTATCTTAAGCAATTAAAACATCCAGATCGTTATTGCTTAGATGTTTATGTACTTGTCCGGTTGTTCCACAGGTTCAACGGCTTAAGGATGCAATGACACAGATATATCAGAAGTTACAGGTTAATCTTCCTCAGCACAGTTGATATTTGGAATCTAATTAATAACTGAAATTGCCTTTGATTATATTTGTATGTATCATTATGGAATTGTTTTTCTTGTTGCTAAAAGATTGGTGGTGAGGTTTCTTCTGCATAAAATGATGCATCGTGTGTGCAACTTCGGACGTGCAGGATATAAAGGAAGCAGCACAGCCTGATGTACGGCATGAAATATCTCAACTCGTAAAGCCCATGACTCAGGTTCCTACTGTTCCTTACTGTTGTGTTTCATTACCTAAACTTTTGAGAATCCCCATGAATTATCTGAGCTTTGAGAATACCTTTGACATGATTTAGCTAGACATATTTCCATATTTGTAAAGCAGAAGGATATGGGTCACAGCAAATATTTGTATTGAGTGCTTTTATTTTCATTTGCTGGTTTTGGTGCTCATTGGATGCTTCCTTGCTGTTGATGCCATAAAACACATGAATACTACTACAGTATCTTATTACATCCAATTTGCTGGATGTAATAAGATCTTATATTATGGGACAGAGGGAGTAGTTTTCTTTCAATAATTTTCAGCAAGCTGATTATATATAATTTCCAGGCGCTGGATGCTGCATTCAACCATGAGCAGCAGCAGAAATCTTCAAAGGCCGGGAGCAAGCCCAATGGGTTTTGAGCAGAGAATACCCACCACCCATAAGGATTTAACCTGATTACTGCTAGAGCGTGAGGGCTGCCACACCTGTGAGCTCTTGGCGGCAATGATGTGCTATTGAACTGGAGGCTTTGATTTTGCTGTGTATTTTTATTTAACGTTTTTTATTTGAAACAAGGCAAAAGCTTTGCCATTTTCATTAATTAAGAAGAGGGTTTTGATACACACACGCCGCCAAGCGGCAAACGCGACGTATTACTCGTGGCATCTCGCGGCATTACATTACTCAAGTGCTTGGCACCCGCAATGGCCCAAAGCGACATTTTCTCTTTGATGTTTCGCAAGACGACCTCCACCGGTGCCGCCTTTTTATTTAACGTGGAACATAATAACATGCTTAGTTGCAAATTTTGCCTTGGACATCTCGTGTCGTATTCCTCATTTCCTCCTTGCTGTTTCAAGATAGAATATCATTCTGGTTGTGTTGTGTTTATGGATAGCCTATTTGTTTATGCTCTACCCTTGCGGTGGCGACGTGCAAATGGTTATAAATAAACCCTAACGAAAAGATAGCTATACGATGCTAAATCAGCAATTTGCTCTTGTGAAGGAATACTTGCTTTAATAGTCAAGTTACTGAAAGTTTGCATGGTAACACGGTGCAGCAGGTGTGATGTTCATTGTAGAAACCTTGGCATTAGTGACGCTGGTGGGACGTGGTGGTGCCTCCCAAGTCTCGACACGTCGTTGGTAGACCATCGCTAGCTTCTGAGGCTGGGCTAATCGATGGGACTGATGAGAGGGAGGACCGGTTGCCATTTTTGCGTGGGACAAACACGGATACGGTAACTAGCTACGCCGTCCTTGTGGCTGAAACTGTATCGATGGAAGTGGCATTTGCTGCCACTGGGGTTTGCCAACACCAGCTTTTTCTCAAGGGAAAAAGATGGCGGTGGTGGTGGGAGTGGGGCCGGTCATTTCAGCAGAGCAAAACAGCGCGGTACAACAACTGAGGCAAAAGTCCGTTTCAAAAAAAAAAACAACCGAGGCAAAAAGTTTACGTCGGATTTCATTTCTAAGAGGAAGAGAGAAGACACCAGAGATATAACGCACAAGAAAATGATTTCAGAAAAATACAGATATACAAAAGAAAAATAGAAGCGAAGACATTATTGAAACAAAAATTTGAAACACGCCCAGTGGGACTCGAACCCACAATCGCCTGATTAGAAGTCAGACGCCTTATCCATTAGGCCATGGGCGCCTTTTGAAATAAAGCACTCTGTGGATGATCACTTCCTTTTGTAGTCTTTCTTTTTTCCACGGGAGACTTGCATGATGTCTTCGAACTGCATCATGCATCTCCAACGCCGAGCCATAAACCACTTGCAACGGCCGCGCGGTTTGAATGTGTTGCCATCCAGGTGCGTCTGTATCGGTTCGTAGGTCGGTCCGGACGTGTTTTTTATTCCGCAAATCAGAGACAATTTGGGGGGCTTCACGAGTGTCCAGACCGTTGCCACGCCCGCATCTGACTAACCTGGCCCACCAAAAAATCCCACCCGACTCTCCCGCGCTTTCCGTCTGATGCACACAGCACACGTCGCTTCTCGCGCCGCATTCATACAGGCCCAGAGCATGCAGTGGCCGACATTGATACCGTGCGACGTGACCAGACGGGAGGGCGGCGCGGACAACACGACCTCTCGGGAGCCGCTTCAACCGAATGCAGCTTCCCGAGGGACCAACTCCGGCAGCTGTGCCGCATTGAAGCGGCTGGCCGACCCTTCACATGGGCTGAACGTGGCTATTTAAGCCGTGCGCCGGCGATGCATATACACAGTTCATCCTCTCCGATCGCCTTCTCCTCTCCAAGCCCCTCCTGCTCCCCGAGCCCCTTCTCCAACTCTGGCGACGATGTCAATGTCTTTGTTCTACACGCCGGCAGGCGGAGGCGGTGATAGTTCGTTGTCAGGCGGATCATCGCGCCACCACCCTCGCTCTCCGAGCCCTCGGCATCCAAGATGGCCGGCTCCTTCGGAAAGGACGAGATCGCCATCTCAGGAGGACTAGGAGTCGCAACAGCAGCTGCACCAACAATTCTGCCTCCTCGCAGACGCTGCTAGCGGACGAATATTCGTCCTTGAGACAGAGATCATGAACGTACATTTCGTCAGATGGGCGCGATGCCACCATCGTCAGCGCGTTCTATCAAGGAGGAGTAGCCATCCCCGCCGCGCTACCGTGTCAACCGGGAGCTGGCACCACCACTCCGGTGGGTCGAGGAGGAGCACGTGGCGGCCCTACACACCCCGTAGGAGAAGGTGGAGCGGCTCCGCTGCGAGCGACATGCAGCGGCCGGACACGGACGACGACGACGGTGCGGCGAGGGAGGGCGGTTCATAAAGGGTTTAGTTTTTTTCTTCAAATGTCTAATTAAACGGTCAAAATATCGACCTTTTTTGTAAATTATGTCTCAACTTGAATGGAATCAGTCGTGTTTGTTTAAATTTCACCCGGTTTGTTTAATTCATGTTTGAAATGGTTACATATAGCATTGGATGGCCGGCTCCCGCATTCGTGTCCGCGGACTAGTCCCTCTTTTCTCGGACGAATGCGGTGTCCGGTTTGCGGGTCAGCGTTGGAGATGCCCTTACAGAGGAAGAAGAACGTTGCAAGTCAACATAATTTCAAGTCGCATATCTTCGCCATTTCAATGATACCACACAAATTGGTTGCTCCCTTTAGGAGGAATTGAGAGGGTTTGGCGTAATGCGTTGGATGTATTATTGAGCCTCGAGGGCGAGTATATATTGAATACATAAATTGGAGGGCAAGACGCCTCCTAGAGATAAGATGGAAACAATTCCTATCTAATCCCGGACAATCTCTAAATACCAAATATACTTCTAGTGTCCTCTCACAGTCGTAGCGGTAGCGTTGCAAACAAGAGAAGCATCGCGAACGGTCAAACCAAAGAGAATAGCGGCCGACGGGCTGGCGATGTGATAGCCCATTATGTCATTGTCAAGGTAGCCGAGAGCATGTGATGGTGTAGGCGTGGTCGAGGTAGCCGTGCAAAGAACACTGTGGTCTATGTGGAGTTGGGGTGGTCGGTGTCGAGGAAGTCGTCGTAGAGCCGCAGGCTCAAGGAGGTGCCGAGTTAGTCATGGCGCAGTGGTGTCGAGGTAGTGGTGCACCGGGAAGAAGACGTTATTGACGAGGTGTCACACCGGGTTTGACAAGCCCGGAGACACAAAGTGAACGAAGGCACACGTTGGTGTTGCCAGCATCGGGCATGCGTAGACGGACGTAGTCGATGTGGACGATGGGCCGCTCTAGGCTTGCCAGGCCTGGAAACACACCTGAGAAGAGGCCAGGTGGTTGCAGCGGGGTTAGAGTAGAGATGCAAGGGGGCCGATGGCAGCGTCGGGCGACGCAAACCGATCTTAGACCGGAAAACCAAAAAGAAACGCCAATCAATGCGACCGGTGAGAGAGAAAAACTCGGATCAAAGGATCAGAAAAAAGACTATAGGTCAACCGATCAACTGGATCGGCAGGTGAATCCTAGGTAAGGACGACGCTTCCCCCGATGGCGATCATGGAGATCCACCGCCCCGGGGGCGGCGCGGCGCGGAAGCGGCGACTGCTTGGGTTTTGGATTGGGGTTAGTCTGATACCATGTAGGAGGTATAGAGAAGATTTGACATAATGTATTGGATGTATTATTGAGCCTCGAGGGCGAGTATATATTGAGTACATGACTTGAAAGGCAAGATATCTCCTAGAGATAAAATAGAAACAATTTTTATCTAATTCCGGACAATCTCTAAATACCAAATATATTCATAGCACTCCCTTTGATTATACTAAATCAACGACAAATAATATGAATTAGATGACATAGTATTTTTTTTGACCAGTGAACCAATCCAATCCATTCGCCGCAGAAAAGAGAGAGGAGACCAAGACGTCCGTCCACAGTCTCTAGGTGCAGCCTATGGAAGATGTTCACTTGGGATTGATTCAACCGATTTGTTTGATAGTCTATGACATATGAGAGTTCATTTTGTCTTATTTTCTTCTAATCCCATCTGGTATTTTCTCCTTCTTGCCTTTTATTTTGCTTTTGAGACTATTTGGATAATTGTAAGTTTTGCAACAATATATTGAGGTTGTTTGCATCAGAGTTCACGAGTGTTACCCTCAGTACAAAACATAATTACGTCTCACCACTAAAAGAGTCAAGAGATCAAAGGTAAATTCTAAATTTCATTAGATTCTTTTTGAACACACATTTATTTAAATATGAGCAACAATTCCACATAGTTTGTACTTTGGTGAGTGAAGTTATACCCTCCTCACTTTACAATCCTACCAACAGGTGGTTCTCTTCGAGCTGCTTGTGTATTTCCTTATTTCCACTCTCTAATCTTAGATCATTGATCATCAATACATCATGAATTTGTACAGACTTTAATGCCATTGTCAAATATGAACATCGGCTACTTTAGATCATGAGAACTTACTCGAGAACTGCAAAGAAAGGATGTTTTGAATGCTGCTTGGTCCTTGATGACGAAAGAATCTTTGAGCATAACTAGATGTCTCCAGCATGTGAGTTAGAAGAATGTAAAGGGATCATGTAATAGGGTACTACCTCCGTCCTAGTTTATTGACCCCCTTAGTATTTAGTGTCAAATTTTGATCATGGATTTAATTAACAAGATGTTAATGCATGTCATAAAAAATAATATCATTGGAAACAATGTTTAAATACGAATCCAATGATATAATTTTTTATGACATGCATTAAAATTTTGTCAGTTAAATCTATGATCAAATTTTGGCACAAAATACGAAGAAGACGAATAAAACAGGATGGAGGTAGTAGCTGCTACTCCTGCAGGAGTCGTTGGGTTTCCATAAAGAGGAAGGGTGAAATAGATAGTAGCAAAGTTTTCCTCGGTTAAGAACCAAGGTTTATCGAACCAGTAGGAGCTTCCCCCTCCGATAGAGCACCGGAACAGGGCTCCTGATGGAATAGTTTCAGAATAGAGGCTTGTTGCGCGATAAAATTCTTTCGGGTTCGCTTATGAAGGTTACGAAATATTGGGGTATTTCTATGCCTGGAATTAGGTCAAACAAAAGGTCAGGTGGTCCCCTCAACCACTTCTTGTGCCCATGTGGCTGCCTTGTGGGCCCCCTCGACCTCTTCCAAAGCTTTTAGAGTCTCTTATTGTGACGCCCCCGAAATTAATCGTGCACTAAACATCCACTCGGCAAGCACGAATAAGATCAGTGACTCACGGTATAATATCACAAAACAACTCTACGACCCAAAATTAAACAAAGAAACAATATATTACAAGCCAGGGGCGTAAGACCCGATATTACAACAAGAGTTGGGTCTGAGTACAGACAATTACAAAGGTGACTTAAGAAGGCGAAAACAAACAACGACTCTAGATCGAAGAGGCGCATGCCTCCTGTCTGGTACCTCAGAACTACTCCTGGTCCATGATCTCCACATAGAAATGAAGGAAATATGCCCTAGAGGCAATAATAAAGTTATTATTTATTTCCTTATTTCATGATAAATGTTTATTATTCATGCTAGAATTGTATTAACCGGAAACATGATACATGTGTGAATACATAGACAAACATATAGTCACTAGTATGCCTCTACTTGACTAGCTCATTAATCAAAGATGGTTATGTTTCCTAACCATAGACATGTGTTGTCATTTGATTAATGGGATCATATCATTAGGAGAATGATGTGATTGACATGACCCATTCTGTTAGCCTAGCACTTGATCGTTTAGTATGTTGTTATTGCTTTCTTCATGACTTATACATGTTCTTGTAACTATGAGATTATGCAACTCCCGTTTACCGGAGGAACACTTTGGGTGCTACCAAACGTCACAACGTAACTGAGTGATTATAAAGGAGTACTACAGGTATCTCCAAAGGTACATGTTGGGTTGTCGTATTTCGAGATTAGGTTTTGTCACTCCGATTGTCGGAGAGGTATCTCTGGGCCCTCTCGGTAATGCACATCACTATAAGCCTTGCAAGCAATGTGACTAATGAGTTAGTTGCGGGATGATGCATTATGTAACGAGAAAAGAGACTTGCCGGTAACGAGATTGAACTAGGTATTGGATACCGACGATCGAATCTCGGGCAAGTAACATACCGATGACAAAGGGAACAACGTATGTTGTTATGCGGTTTGATCGATAAAGATCTTCGTAGAATATGTAGGAGCCAATATGAGCATCCAGGTTCCGCTATTGGTTATTAACCAAGAATAGTTCTAGGTCATGTCTATATAGTTCTCGAACCCGTAGGGTCCGCATGCTTAAGGTTTCGATGACAGTTATATTATGAGTTTATGAGTTTTGATGTACCGAAGGAGTTCGGAGTCTCAGATGAGATCGGGGACATGACGAGGAGTCTCGAAATGGTCGAGACGTAAAGATCGATATATTGGACGACTATATTCAGAGTTCAGAAAGGTTCCGAGTGATTCGGGTATTTTCGGGGGTACCGGGGAGTTACGGGAATACGAGGAAGAAGCAATGGGCCTCATGGGCCAAGTGGTGAAAGAGAGGAGGCAGGGCGCGCGGCCCCCCTAGCACAAACCGAATTGGACTTGGGGGCCGGCCCCCTTTCCTCTTTTTCCTCCCTCTCCTTCCTTCTCCTTCTCCTTCCCTTCCTTCCCCTCTCCTAGTTGGACTAGGAAAGGAGGGAGTCCTACTCCCGGTGGGAGTAGGACTCCTCCCTGGCGCGCCCTCCCTTGGCCGGCCGCCCCCCCCCTTGCTCCTTTATATACGGGGGCAGGGGGGCACCCCATGACACACAAGTTGATCTACGGATTTTTCCTTAGCCGTGTGCGGTGCCCCCCTCCACCATATTCCACCTCAGTCATATCATCGCAGAGTTTAGGCGAAGCCCTGCGCCGGTAGAACATCATCATCGTCACCACGCCGTCGTGCTGACGGAACTCATCCCCGACGCTTTGCTGGATTGGAGCCCGGGGAATGTCATCGAGCTGAACGTGTGCTGAACACGGAGGTGCCGTACGTTCGGTGCTTGGATCGGTCGGATCGTGAAGACGTACGACTACATCAACCACGTTGTCATAACGCTTCCGCCATGGTCTATGAGGGTACGTGGACAACACTCTCCCCTCTCGTTGCTATGCATCACCATGATCTTGCGTGTGCGTAGGATTTTTTTTTGAAATTACTACGTTCCCCAACAGTGGCATCCGAGCCTAGGTTTTATGCGTTGATATTATATGCACGAGTAGAACACAAGTGAGTTGTGGGCGATACAAGTCATACTGCTTACCAGCATGTCATACTTTGGTTCGGCGGTATTGTGAGATGAAGTGGCCCGGACCGACATTACGCGTACGCTTACGCGAGACTGGTTTCACCGTTACGAGCACTTGTGCTTAAAGGTGGCTGGCGGGTGTCTGTCTCTCTCACTTTAGCTGAATCGAGTGTGGCTATGCCCGGTTCTTGCGAAGGTTAAAACAGCACTAACTTGACGAACTATCGTTGTGGTTTTGATGCGTAGGTAAGAACGGTTCTTGCTAAGCCCGTAGCAGCCACGTAAAATTTGCAACAACAAAGTAGAGGACGTCTAACTTATTTTTGCAGGGCATGTTGTGATGTGATATGGTCAAGATGTGATGCTATATTTTATTGTATGAGATGATCATGTTTTGTAACCGAAGTTATCGGCAACTGGCGGGAGCCATATGGTTGTCGCTTTATTGTATGAAATGCAAATGCCCTATAATTGCTTTACTTTATCACTAAGCGGTAGCGATAGTCGTAGAAGCAATAGATGGCGTAACGACAACGATGCTACGATGGAGATCAAGGTGTCGCGCCGGTGACGATGGTGATCACGATGGTGCTTCGAAGATGGAGATCACAAGCACAAGATGATGATGGCCATATCATATCACTTATATTGATTGCATGTGATGTTTATCCTTTATGCATCTTATCTTGCTTTGATTGACGGTAGCATTTTAAGATGATCTCTCACTAATTATCAAGAAGTGTTCTCCCTGAGTATGCACCATTGCGAAAGTTCTTCGTGCTGAGACACCACGTGATGATCGGGTGTGATAGGCTCTACGTTCAAATACAACGGGTGCAAAACAGTTGCACACGCGGAATACTCGGGTTAAACTTGACGAGCCTAGCATATACAGATATGGCCTCGGAACACGGAGACCGAAAGGTCGAGCGTGAATCATATAGTAGATATGATCAACATAATGATGTTAACCATTGAAACTACTCCATCTCACGTGACGATCGGACATGGTGTAGTTGATATGGATCACGTAATCACTTAGAGGATTAGAGGGATGTCTATCTAAGTGGGAGTTCTTAAGTAATATGATTAATTGAACTTAAATTTATCATGAACTTAGTCCTGATAGTATTTTGCAAATTATGTTGTAGATCAATAGCTTGCGTTGTTGCTTTCATATGTTTATTTTGATATGTTCCTAGAGAAAATTGTGTTGAAAGATGTTAGTAGCAATGATGCGGATTGGATCCGTGATCTGAGGTTTATCCTCATTGCTGCACAGAAGAATTATGTCCTTAATGCACCGCTAGGTGACAGACCTATTGCAGGAGCAGACGCAGACGTTATGAACGTTTGGCTAGCTCAATATGATGACTACTTGATAGTTTAGTGCACCATGCTTAACGACTTAGAATCGGGACTTCAAAGATGTTTTGAACGTCATGGACCATATGAGATGTTCCAGGAATTGAAGTTAATATTTCAAGCAAATACCCGAGTTGAGAGATATGAAGTCTCCAACAAGTCTATAGCTAAAAGATGGAGGAGAATCGCTCAACTAGTAAGCATGTGCTCAGATTGTCTGGGTACTTCAATCACTTGAATCAAGTGGGAGTTAATCTTCCAGATAAGATAGTGATTGACAGAATTCTCTAGTCACCATCACAAAGTTACTAGAACTTCATGATGAACTATATTATGCAAGGGATGACGAAAACAATTCCTGAGCTCTTCGTGATGTTGAAATCGACGCAGGTAGAAATCAAGAAAGAGCATCAAGTGTTGATGATTGACAAGACCACTAGTTTCAAGAAAAGGGCAAAGGGAAAGAAAGGGAAACTTCAAGTAGAATGGCAAACAAGTTGTCACTCCCGTGAAGAAGCCCAAAGCTGGACCTAAGCCTGAAACTGAGTGCTTCTACTGCAAAGGAAATGGTCACTGGAAGTGGAACTACTCCAAATATTTGGTGGATAAGAAGGATGGCAAAGTGAACAAGGGTATATTTGATATACAGGTTATTGATGTGTGCCTTACTAGTGTTTATAGTAGCCCGTGAGTATTTGATACTTGTTCGGTTACTAAGATTAGTAACTCGAAATAGGAGTTACAGAATAAACAGAGACTAGTTGAAGGGGAAGTGACGATGAGTGTTGGAAGTAGTTCCAAGATTGATATGATCATCATCGCACACTCCCTATACTTTCGGGATTAGTGTTAAACCTAAATAAATGTTATTTGGCATTTGCATTGAGCATGAACATGATTTGATCGTGCTTATTGCGATACGGTTATTCATTTAAAGTTAGAGAATAATTGTTATTCTGTTTACATGAATAAGACCTTCGATGGTTATACACCCAATGAAAATAGTATGTTGGATCTCGATCATAGTGATACACATATTCATAATATTGATGCCAAAAGATGCGAAGTTAATAATGATAGTGCAACTTATTTGTGGCACTGCCGTTTGGGTCATATCGGTGTAAAGCGCATGAAGAAACTCCATAAAGATGGATTTTCGGAATCACTTGGTTATGAATCATTTGATGCTTGCGAACCGTGCCTTTTGGGCAAGATGACTAAAACTCCGTTCTCCGGAACAATGGAACAAGCTACTGACTTATTGGAAATAATACATACCGATGTATGCGATCCAATGAGTGTTGATGCTCAAGTATCGTTATTTTCTGACCTTCACAAGATGATTTGAGCAGATATGGGTATATCTACTTGATGAAACATAAGTCTGAAATAGTTGAAAGGTTCAAAGAATTTTAGAGTGAAGTGGAAAAATCATCGTAACAATAAAATAAAGTTTCTGCGATCTGATCGCGGAGATGAATATTTGAGTGTGGTCTTCAATTAAAACAATGTGGAATAGTTTCACAGCTCACGCCACTTGGAACACCACAACGTTATGGTGTGTCCGAACGTCGTAACAGCACTTTATTGAATATGGTGCGATCTATGATGTCTCTTACTGATTTACCATTATCGTTTTGGGGTTATGCATTAGAGACAGCTGCATTCACATTAAAAGGAACCATCTAAATCCGTTGAGACGACACCGTATGAACTATGGTTTAGAAGTAAACCTAAGCTGTCGTTTCTTAAAGTTTGGAGTTGCGATGCTTATATGAAAAAGGTTTTCAACCTGATAAGCTCGAACCCAAATCGGAGAAGTGCGTCTTCATAGAATACCCAAAGGAAACTATTGGGTACTCCTTCTATCACAAATCCAAAGGCAAAACATTCATTGCTAAGAATGGATCCTTTCTAGAGAAGGAGTTTCTCTCGAAAGAAGTGAGTGGGAGGAAAGTAGAACTTGATGAGGTAACTGTACCTGCTCCCTCATTTGAAAGTAGTTCATCACAGAAATCTGTTCCTGTGACTACTACACCAATTAGTGAGGAAGTTAATGATGATGATCATGAAACTTCAGATTAAGTTACTACAGAACCTCGTAGGTCTTCCAGAGTAAGATCCACACCAGAGTGGTATGGTAATCCTGTTCTGGAAGTTATGTTACTAGACCATGACGAACCTACGAACTATGAAGAAGCGATGGTGAGCCCAGATTCCGCAAAATGGCTTGAGGCCATGAGATCTGAGATAAGATCCATGTATGAAAACAAAGTATGGACTTTGATTGACTTGCCCAATGATCGGCGAGACATTGAGATTAAATGGATCTTCAAGAGGAAGACGGACGCTGATAGTGTTACTATCTACAAAGCTAGAATTGTCGCAAAAGGTTTTCGACAAGTTCAAGGTGTTGACTACGATGAGAGTTTTTCACTCGTATCTATGCTTAAGTCTGTCTGAATCATGTTAGCAATTGCCGCATTTTATGAAATCTGGCAAATGGATAAACAAAACTGCATTCCTTAATGGTTTTCTTAAAGAAGAGTTGTATATGATGCAACCAGAAGGTTTTGTCAATCCTAAAGGTGCTAACAAATTGTGCAAGCTCCAGCGATCCATCTATGGACTGGTGCAAGCATCTCAGAGTTGGAATATATGCTTTGATGAGTTGATCAAAGCATATGGTTTTATACAGACTTTTGAAGAAGCCTGTATTTACAAGAAAGTGAGTGGGAGCTCTGTAGCATTTCTAATATTATATGTGGATGACATATTGTTAATTGGAAATGATATGGAAATTCTGGATAGCATGAAAGGATACTTGAATAAAAGTTTTTCAAAGCAAGACCTCAGTGAAGCTGCTTACACATTGAGCATCAAGATCTATATAGATAGATCAAGACGCTTGATAAGATTTTTCAATGAGTACATACCTTGATAAATTTTTGAAATAGTTCAAAATGGAACAGTCAAAGAAGGAGTTCTTGCCTGTGTTACAAGGTGTGAAGTTGAGTAAGACTCAAGACCCGACCATTGCAGAAAATAGAAAGAGAATTAAAAGTCATTCCCTATGCCTCAGTCATAAGTTCTATAAAGTATGCTATGCTGTGAACCAGACCTATTGTATACCTTGCTCTGTGTTTGGCAAAGGAATACAATTTTGATCTAATAAGTAGATCACTGGACATGGGTCAATAATATCCTTAGTGAGGACTAAGGAGATGTTTCTCGATTATGGAGGTAATAAAAGAGCCCGTCATAAAAGTTACAACGATGCAAGCTTTTACACCAATCCAGATGACTCCAAGTCTCAATCTGGATACATATTGAAAGTGGGAGCAATTAGCTAGAGTAGCTCCATGCAGAGCATTGTGGACATAGAATATTTGCGAAATACATACGGCTCTGAATATGACAGACCCGTTGACTAAGCTTCTCTCACGAGCAAAACATGATCATACCTTAGTACTCTTTTGGGTGTTAATCACATAGCGATGTGAACTAGATTATTGACTCTAGTAAACCCTTTGGGTGTTGATCACATGATGATGTGAACTATGGGTATTAATCACATGCAGATGTGAATATTGGTGTTAAATCACATAGCGATGTGAACTAGATTATTGACTCTAGTGCAAGTGGGAGACTGAAGGAAATATGCCCTAGAGGCAATAATAAAGTTATTATTTATTTCCTTATTTCATGATAAATGTTTATTATTCATGCTAGAATTGTATTAACCGGAAACATGATACATGTGTGAATACATAGACAAACATATAGTCACTAGTATGCCTCTACTTGACTAGCTCATTAATCAAAGATGGTTATGTTTCCTAACCATAGACATGTGTTGTCATTTGATTAATGGGATCATATCATTAGGAGAATGATGTGATTGACATGACCCATTCCATTAGCCTAGCACTTGATCGTTTAGTATGTTGCTATTGCTTTCTTCATGACTTATACATGTTCCTGTAACTATGAGATTATGCAACTCCCGTTTACCGGAGGAACACTTTGGGTGCTACCAAACGTCACAACGTAACTGGGTGATTATAAAGGAGTACTACAGGTGTCTCCAAAGGTACATGTTGGGTTGGCGTATTTCGAGATTAGGTTTTGTCACTCCGATTGTCGGAGAGGTATCTCTGGGCCCTCTCGGTAATGCACATCACTATAAGCCTTGCAAGCAATGTGACTAATGAGTTAGTTGGGGGATGATGCATTATGTAACGAGAAAAGAGACTTGCCGGTAACGATATTGAACTAGGTATTGGATACCGACGATCGAATCTCGGGCAAGTAACATACCGATGACAAAGGGAACAACGTATGTTGTTATGCGGTTTGACCGATAAAGATCTTCGTAGAATATGTAGGAGCCAATATGAGCATCCAGGTTCCGCTATTGGTTATTAACCAAGAATAGTTCTAGGTCATGTCTACATAGTTCTCGAACCCGTAGGGTCCGCATGCTTAAGGTTTCGATGACAGTTATATTATGAGTTTATGTGTTTTGATGTACCGAAGGAGTTCGGAGTCCCGAATGAGATCGGGGACATGACGAGGAGTCTTGAAATGGTCGAGACGTAAAGATCGATATATTGGACGACTATATTCGGAGTTCGTAAAGGTTCCGAGTGATTCGGGTATTTTCGGGGGTACCGGGGAGTTACGGGAATACGAGGAAGAAGCAATGGGCCTCATGGGCCAAGTGGTGGAAGAGAGGAGGCAGGGCGCGCGGCCCCCCTAGCCCAAACCGAATTGGTCTAGGGGGCTGGCCCCCCTTTCCTCTTTTTCCTCCCTCTCCTTCCTTCTCCTTCTCCTTCCCTTCCTTCCCCTCTCCTAGTTGGACTAGGAAAGAAGGGAGTCCTACTCCCGGTGGGAGTAGGACTCCTCCCTGGCGCGCCCTCCCTTGGCCGCCCCCCCTTGCTCCTTTATATACGGGGGCAGGGGGGCACCCCATGACACAGAAGTTGATCCACGGATTGTTCCTTAGCCTTGTGCGGTGCCCCCCTCCACCATATTCCACCTCAGTCATATCGTCGCGGAGTTTAGGCGAAGCCCTGCGCCGGTAGAACATCATCATCGTCACCACGCCGTCGTGCTGACGGAACTCATCCCCGACGCTTTGCTGGATTGGAGCCCGGGGAACGTCATCGAGCTGAACGTGTGCTGAACACGGAGGTGCCGTACGTTCGGTGCTTGGATCGGTCGGATCGTGAAGACGTACGACTACATCAACCACGTTGTCATAACGCTTCCGCTTATGGTCTACGAGGGTACGTGGACAACACTCTCCCCTCTCGTTGCTATGCATCACCATGATCTTGCGTGTGCGTAGGATTTTTTTTTTGAAATTACTACGTTCCCCAACAATAAATCATTAGCGGGGGAACCTGCATCCGGGACACTACTATCTAGTAGCAACAACCAGGTCGAATGAAAAGGGGAGCAAACCAACGGTGGGTACTCATTCGAAGTACTCACAAGACTTACATCAGATCTATACTACATATGCATCGGTATCAAAGGGAATGGGGTATATCTATGGACTATACTGCAGAAATGCCAGAACTAGAGGGAGAAAGCTCTATGCATCACAAGGGCCACCGTCTTGTAGCAATAGACGAGAGGAGAGCAAATCATCTTGCAGTAGGGGAAGGAGTATGAGTATATACGATACCAACTTGTAATTAACACAACCATACAATACTCTGAGATCCTTCCTTGACTTCCTGCGAGAAAAGATTCGCAGGTGTCGTGGATTTAACACGACAGATGCCCTAGCAAAAGGACTTAGGTGTGGAGCCATCACAGCTAGGTTAGCTTAAAGGGGTTGAACGGGACAAAGGACACAGAAAGTTTACCCAGGTTTGGCCCCTCTCAATGAGGTAAAAGCCTACTCCTGCTTTCGGTTGTATTGCTTGTGTTGTGATTACCAGGGAGCGAATACGCTTGACCTAGTACTCGATTGATTGTCTCTTGAGTTTCACCCCTGCCGGGTCTCACATTTATATACACAGGTTGAGGCCTGGCGGCTTACAGAGTCCCGATCGGTTCACACAATGTGACCGGCTCAGTTTCTAACAAAACTTGCCTTATGGGACAAGTTAAACATATGGCGGCCCATCTCTCTGGGCCTCTAGCCGCCTCCAGGTCTTGGGCCTCCAATAGGCTTGCTTCATGAACCACAATCTTGAACTCTTCTGGACCTTATCAGTCCTCTTCATCATTAAGTCACTAGTGGCATGACCCGGCCCCTCCTGGATGGGTCATACCCAATAGTTATATCCCCAACATTAGGCCCTAGGTTGACTTGAACTTGTTCACATCGATCTTCATCACTTGACTTAGACGAATCTTTTCTTATCAATTCCTTGCCATTTCATTGCAACCCGCCATGACGTCACATTTTAGAACTGTGTTGACCTGCCATGATGTCATTGCGCATTAACTTCGCACAAAGCTCAGGACATCTTAACATATCTTTTATCTTAATAGACCTCCTGAAAATGGAGACGTCCACATAGCCACATAATCATTTTTGGCCTCCTCGATTCCCGCGCATGCCATCTATCCACTTCCTTATAAATAGGGACAGGGGGCTTTCCTTTCACCTTTTACCCTTTCCCCTTCGTATTCGTCTTCCTCCTTGCGGCGCCTCCGCAAGCTCGAGCTCCGCCATCATCGACCTTCACCAACCGCATCAACTCCGGCCGCTGCATCGACCTGACTGGACCAGAGTACTGCGGCCCATCTCCGCTGTCCAACAACATCAGTAAGTACTCATCTCCCTGTGTAACAGATCTGCATTAGGGTTTTCTCCGTTCGTCGGTGTTCTTCATTGTTCCTCATCTTCCTCTTCTAGATCATTGTAGTTTGATCTCAATATGACATTGAGGTCGCGCGGTAGCAGTTTAGCATCCCTTTCCAATCGTAAGAAACACCTTCTTTGTATAAGATTCCATCCGAGCACATGAGTTCTTCCTCTGCTGCAACTTTAGGTTTAAAATTTATTTTCCTTTTTTGAACTGTTGTAGATCCAAAGTAATAGAACTGATCTATAAAACTTGTTTGTTCAGCACTTAGCAAAATTTTACTCGTAGGCCATAGATATTCGTGAACTGCAACTGTACAGGAAACTTATGAGATACACCATAACCCGCCGGATACCATTAGCCCTCCACGGCGGTTTAACTATCAATCCGTAACCCGCCAGATATGCGTCGACTTAAATCTGAATCCTTTTAAACCGCTAACACTCATCAACGTTACCAAGATCCGGACAGACCTCGCTGGCTTACAATGCTTTTAACTCTCCATAACAATCCATCATCATAATCGGGCGGTTTATCATTCACCGTTATTTTGTTTTTAGGCCAAATATGACTAAGACTGTCACTACCTGCAACTGGGTTCCCTCCGTTGTGACGGAGCAAATGCTTACGAAGTATGTTGAGACTGGCATCATGGCTGCGAAAGAGATCATCCACTGGCGGGTTCTAGAGCCGGGTGAACTCAAACCTCAACCCAAAGATAATGAGGTCATAATATTTGCTGATCATATAAACCGGGGCTTCTCCCTGCCCGGGTCAAAGTTCTTCCGCGATGTACTACATTTCTTTCAGCCCATCCTCAGGACATCGGACCCAATTCTGTGTCTAATATCTGCAACTTCCAAGTTTTTTGCGAAGTATAACTTCAAGAAGAACCCAACATTGAACTATTCAGAGAGTATTTCTATTTGAACCGCCAGAAGGAGTTCACAAACGGGCCCAGCCTAGAACTTGGCAGAATCTCTATCCAACGTCGAAGAGATGCAGTTTTTCATATAGCCACACTTCCCAGTCATCCCAAGGATTGGAACCAAACTTGGTTTTATTGCCAAGATACTTCTCCATCTGATGAGAACCCTCTGCCGGGTTTCTGCGAGGACCGGCTTAGCCCAATACATCCCCTTCCAGGCCGGCTCACGACCGCTGAGCGGGCCCAGTACAGAGCCACCTTTTCCAAAGTAAGGGCTTTGCTTGCCAACGGGCTGACCGGCATCGACCTAGTCCGTTGCTGGGCCGCATGGAGGATTATACCCCTGAGACGCCGGCCCGGCTTAATATGCACATAACCGATGACACCAAGGATCCATTACGCCATAGCTCAGTGCGTTTGGATAACAAGGGCATCAACGATATGGCAAAAAGTTTGGTTGGAGAATCCTTAGAGAGCTGCAGCAAAATGGGGTTGAACCCTTTCTGTGTTCTTAACCCGCCTCCACCTGTAAGTGATCAATGCACACTTTACTTTTCTGTTTATACAAACTGCATATCCCTTATTTTCAATTTGATATGCGCAGGCTAACTCTGCCTTCTAGAAAAAGAAATATCAGGAAAAGGAGAAGGCGGCTAAAAAGCCCAGGGTCAAAAGCAAGGCCTCCAAAAAGAATAAGGAGAAAACCGATGTTTCAGAACTCTTTGATCTGGATGATGAGTCATAGGTAGAACTTGACTCCCTTGGCTCATTTGTTATGCATATTATTGATGCTGACCTCTCTCAGGATGATACGAAGGCCAGCCAGGCGGATGATGATGAGGTAAATATCATTCCCTCCGACTCAAAGCCTTTGCCAAGATAGAAAATTCAACGTGTGACACAGAAAGTAAGATTTTTGCACCCTTTAGCTTACTTGGATCCAAACTTTCTTTTGAAGCAAGAACAACATGAGACCTGGCGCCAGACCCGAAACAGTGGGGGCGGAGAGTTATCCTCCGGCTTACCCAATACACCAGTTTGCAAGCGCGGGAAAGTGGTGCCTCAAAATTCAAACTCTTTTTATCCCAAAGCAGGTCTTATTCGCCGTCCACTTAATCCTTCCGACTCAAACTACCAGGGAACCTCAAATTCCTCTTCTGGTGACTCAAACGGAACTCAGCTGCCGGCTTTCAGGACTGCCCCTAGGTAATAACTTTAGCCTTCATTGTTTTAACTTTGTAAATACTCATACTGACCTTTATATTTCTTCAGTGGTAAAGCTAAACTAAGCAAGAAAGCCAGGACAATCCAGCCGGTTGAAAACCCCAAGACACATGAGCCAGAGAAACAACCGCCGGAGTCTGAAGCTTCAATTCAAAATGCTGAAAACATAGCTGACGAGGCGTCACCAGAAATGCCAGAGACCTTTGTGGACCTTATGATCATTGACTCATCAAGAGCTAAACCACCGAGCCCTACCAAGCGTGCTAAAGAGGCTGAAGATGTTCTCATCACTGGCACCAGTTATACAGAGCCGGGGAATGCCACGGTCTTGGCCAAGCACACTGCCAAGGAAGAACTTGTCGAAAGCTGGAAGGTTAAATTTGATATGTCCAATTACTCTCAGCTGGGCGTCGGTGAACTCCTCTCTGGCTATCTTAGCCAAGTTCATGCTGGCCGCGAACTTGAGATGGGCATCGTCAAACAGATGCACAAAAAGTATGAGGTACAAACTTGTACTTCCTTTATTAATATATATATATTCCTCCAGCCCCCAAGTCTTAGCCATAGGAAATATTTAGCAGAGTATGGTGAAGACTTCAATTAGCAGAAACTAAATAGCTTCAAGCCATAGCCCCCATGGACTGGCTTATCTTGACAAAGCTGAGCCGCTTCATTCTCATTGATAGAACAGAAAACCTCCATGTCCCAGCCCTCATGGGCCGGCTTAGCTTGAGAAAGCTGAACCGGTTCATTCTTATTATTTGAAAGAATTACAGAGCCTAGCCCTCATGGGCTGGCTTAGCATGACAAAGCTGAACCGGTTCATAAAATACATACACAAAGAAGAACTTACGCACACATTAGCCCCCAAGTGCCAAGTGCTACTGCTTGCAAAGGGCTTGGGACTTGTGTGTATTAACATGTCTGCTTATGATTGCTTTAACTTTGCCTGCACAGGAAGCCTCCACTGAAGCTGAATCTCAGCTGGCTGATTGAAGAAGAGGCTTAAACATCAAGAACCAGAGACCCAGAAGACTGAAACCAAATTCAAATTTAGCCTGGATGAATCAGAGAAACTGAAAACCGGGTTTGCTGAAGATAGAAACGCCTGGGACAAAGAAAAAACTACCTTAGTGCAAAGGGTGGAGTCTGCTGAAGCTTCTTTAAAAGAGGTTACCGCAGCACTGTCCAGCTTAAAGTGTCATACTTCACAGATGACCACTGCCATCTTTGGTAAGCAATTTGAAGTATCTCAATCAATTCCAGCGCACAATTCTTAACTCGCCTGGCGACTTAACTGCATATGCTTTACTTTATAGGTCCCAGAAGCGCCAATCTTGGGCAAGATATGCTTGTGAAGCTGAAGGCGGATTATACCTTAGTGGAGCAGTTATATGCAGGCACCCAACGCACGATAGCTGCAATTACTCACAACAAAGAACCACCTTCACTTCTCAAAGATGTATTGAACCAATTGTCTGTCTTGCCGCAAAGGATTGCGGAAATTAAGCAGTCGTCCGCCAGAGTCGGCGCAATTACTGCCTTGAGCCGTGCGAAAGCGTGGCAAGCAAAGTTAGACCCGGCAGGATTGGCCACAGGTTGCTCGAGCTATAAAGAGGACGGGTCTCCCTTTACCACTGAGGACTTTGCTGTATGGGTGAGAGAGGTGCGTCCGTTAGCCAGCAAACTGGACGAAGAGACTAACCTTGCTCGATATCAGCCGGCTTATACGGAAGACAATTCAAGAGTAAAAGCTCCAGTTTATGAAGCTGTCGACCTTACCCCGCTAGCACGTAAGCATACCTTTGCCCCTGAAGTTGACCCATCTAAACTCATAGATGGTGAAGCCGAATTCCAAGCTTTAACGGACATCAACTGGAAAACAGCTGATTTCCAGACAACAGATGGAGGCAAAGAACCGACGCAAGCTAACCCGGAGTCTTCTACTTAGCATGAGCATAATTGATCTGAAGGGCGGCTCTCTAACCATGGAGCCATATTCTGTTGAAAAAACTTTGAACCACTTGGGCCTGATGATAGCCTTGTAATAGGCTAGTTGAAAACAATGATCTGCCATGCCATCATGCATGTTTTGATATTTTGAACATGTTAAACCATCATTCTAATGTATGAAGATCCACAGTTTATGCTTCATCGTATTGATTCATCAGACGGGTCATATCCAATAATGTTGTGCTGCTTGCATGTGCACAAATAAATAATATGTGCCCTGGCGGTTTACCCCAGGCCAGGTTATATTGCTCAACACAATATGTTCTGATGACTTTAAAAGTCTTATAATCAGGGCGGGTTGTCAAAACATCGCGTATTCATATACAACAAGTAAAAACTACCTATGAAATTGGTTCATACTACCAGCTTACATCACCATATCCAATGAGGATGACTGTTCTGTGGCTTAGAGCATATAACTCCAAGTGAGTAATCCAAATATACTGGCGACTTGTCCTCCAAAGATAGAACGGGTCATCAAAACCTCAGACATACTCATAACATGAGCCATAATGATTAAGGCTACATGGCCTAAATCGTGTTAAACCATATGTCAATATGGTACAAAGATATCAACTTGAAACAATGTTCAGAAAACAATAAATCAGAAAAAACAAGGCTTTCATACGCTGCCAAGCCTCAATATCAAGTGTTGTTCATGGGCCGCACAACCACTAGGTTAATCCTTCATTCAAACCTATAAGCCGGGCCTCACATGACCAACCACCGTTGTACTTTAGACAAGTTCAGGGTCTTTATAAGATTGACTGTCATGAGTACGGCGGGTCATTCCAGGATTACCTGGGTGGAGTGGCAGACAAACAAGGCAGGATACACCAGAATTTTGGTGGTTTACACTTGGCATACTAGCCAATCCAAAAAGTGTTAACAAAAGCTATGTTCATTGAACAGGGAGCCCCCCAAATGACATATATTGAGCCTTCAAGGCAGGATACCTATGTTTGAACTATGCATTGCCACAAGTTCTCTTTGGTAACCTTTAACTTGGGAAATAAGCCCCCAAGAATTTGCAACAAGGCATATAAGCCGGATCAATAGGGTAGACATAGCTATGCTCAAAGAGTAGGAAGCCCCCGAGTGATCTTATGAATTAACAATAAAGACTCAGATACTCAGAAATCAAACGACAGAGGCCCTGACTTATCAGGGATGCCGGCTTATTATACTTGACCATAATATATACATGGATGAAAATATGTACAACACAAGAGCCAATGGCTCAGGTGTAATAAGGCCAAAGATGGGCAATGTTCCAAGGCCGGCAGGTCTCCTCCTCCGATGTGCGTGAGTCCTTGTGGTCTAAAACATCAATGAGGTAGTACGATCCTTTGTTCAAGTTCTTGCTGACCACAAAGGGTCCTTCCCAAGGTAGGGATAATCTGTGCATATCTGTCTGATCCTGGATGAGCCGGAGCACCAAGTCACCTTCTTGAAAGGTCCGGGTCTTAACCCGATGGCCATGATAATGGCGTAGATCTTGTTGGTATATTGCCAAACGAGCCGCTGCAAGGTCATGTTCTTCATCCAACAAATCAAGAGCATCTTGACGCGCTTTTTCATTGTCAGCTTCAACATAAGCCGCCACACGAGGCGAGTCGTGACGGTTGTCACTGGGAAGAACTTCCTCTGCTCCGTAAACCATGAAGAACGACGTATAACCTGTGGATCTGTTGGGGGTAGTGTTAATACTCCAAAGCACTAAGGGTAACTCCTCAACCCAATAACTTGGCATCCTCTGCAAAGGGACCATAAGCCGGGGTTTTATACCTCTCAAGATTTCTTGATTGGCCCTTTCAGCTTGACAATTAGACTGGGGGTGAGCCACTGACGAGACATCAAGCCGAATATGCTCTTGTAGACATAATTCTTTCATAGCACCCTTAGACAGGTTAGTGCCATTATCAGTTATGATGCTACGAGGATAACCAAAATGGAATATCACCTTTTTGATGAATTGAACTGCTGTTGCCGCATCACATTTGCTTACCGGCTCTGCTTCAACCCGCTTTGTGAACTTGTCAACCGCCACCAACATGTGGGTCTTTTTATCCTTGGATCTTTTAAAAGGTCCAACCATATCCAGCCCCCCAAACCGCAAACGGCCAAGTAATTGGAATCATCCTCAATTCTTGAGCCAACACATGAGCTCGTTTTGAAAATTTCTGACATCCATCACACTTGCTAACCAGATCTTCTGCATCAGCATGAGCCGTCAGCCGATAAAACCCATGACGAAAAGCCTTAGTAATGAGATATTTAGAGATGACATGGTGGCCACAATCTGTTTCATGAATCTCCCTTAGAATCTCACGGCCCTCCTCAGGAGAGATGCATCATTGAAACACCCCTGTAACACTGCATCGGTGTAACTCGCCATTGACAATGATCATTGACTTAGACCTCCGGGTTATTTGCCTGGCCAAAGTTTCATCATCAGGTAACTCACCCCGGGTCATATAAGCCGAATATGGAACTATCCAATCAGGATTAGCATGAAGAGCCACCACCAATTGTGCCTCTGGGTCAGGGATAACAAGATCCTCTTATGTAGGAGATTTAACCGAAGGATTATTCGGAACATCAAGAAAAACATTAGGTGGTACCAGTTTACATTGGGACCCCAGCTGGCTTAAAGCATCAGCCGCCTCATTTTTCCTGCGATCAATATGTTCCACCTGATAGCCCTTGAAATGGCCGGCAATATCATCAACCACCCGGCGATAAGTGGGTCTTTGGAATCAGAAGTTCCTGAGACTTGCTGAGCCACCAGATCTGAATCGCCAAAACACCTGACCCGGCTTTGATTCATTTCCTTAGCCATCCGAAGACCATGGAGTAAAGCCTCATACTCAGCTGCATTGTTGGTACAAGGAAACATCAGCCTCAAAACATAATAAAACTTATCACCTCATGGGGAAGCCAAGATAACTCCATCCCCCGAGCCTTCCAATTGCCTGGATCCATCAAAATAAATAGTCCAGTACGTATTATCCGGCTTATCCCCAGGCATCTGCAGCTCTGTCCAGTCATTGATGAAATCAACAAGGGCCTAAGATTTAATGGCTGTTCGAGGCATATATTTCAAACCATGGGGTCCAAGCTCAACGACCCACTTGGCCACCTGGCCTGTAGCTTCTCTATTTTGAATAATATCCCCTAGAGGAGCAGAGATGACCACAATGATGGGATAACCAAAGAAATAATGCTTCAACTTGTGACTAGCCATGAATACTCCATAGGTTAGCTTTTGCCAATGTGGGTATCTCTGCTTAGACTCAATTAATACCTCACTGACAAAATAAACCGGCCTTTGAACCGGATATTCCTTGCCTGACTCCTTCCTCTCTACAACAATTGCCACACCGACAGCCCTGCTATTAGTAGCCACATATAAAAGCAAGGGCTCCTTGTCAATAGGAGCTGCAAGAACTGGCGGCTTAGCCAGTTGTCTCTTAAGTGCCTCAAACGCCTCATTGGCAGCATCACTCCAGACAAAGTGTTCTGTTTTCTTCATCTTCTGGTAAAGAGGAATATCCTTTTCACCCAAGCGGCTTATAAACTGGCTTAAGGCCGCAATACGACCCGCCAAACGTTGAACATCATTAGCACATGCCGGCTTAGCCAAGGAAGTAATAGCCTTGATCTTCTCCGGGTTAGCTTCAATACTCTCTCAGAGACAAGAAAACCCAAAAGCTTGCCCACTGGCACCCAAAAAACACATTTATCCGAGTTAAGCATCATCTTGTAAACCCAAAGATTGTCAAAGGTCTCCTTCAAATCATCTACCAAGGTCTCCTTCTTCCTGGATTTCACAATGATATCATCCACATAAGCATGGACATTGCGTCCAATCTGGCTGTGGAGACAATTCTGAACACAATGCTGATAAGTCGCCTTTGGCACTCTTGAGCCCAAAAGGCATAGACACATAGCGGAAGGCTCCAAAGGGAGTGATGAAGGATGTCTTCTCCTGGTCCTTAATTGCCATCTTGATCTGATGATAACCAGAATAAGCATCCAAAAAACTCAAACGCTCACATCCCACCGTAGCATCAATGATCTGATCAATACGAGGGAGAGCAAAAGGATCAGCCGGACAAGCCTTGTTAAGATCTGTGTAATCTACGCACATACGCCAAGTGCCGTTCTTCTTAAGCACCAACACCGGGTTAGCCAACCATTCAGGATGAAAAAATTCAGTAATAAACCCAGCCGCCAAGAGCCGGGCCACTTCTTCACCAATGGCATTGCGCCTTTCCTCCTTAAAACAACAAAGGTATTGCTTGACCGGCTTAAACTTCAGATCAATGTTAAGAGTGTGCTCAACGAGTTCCCTCGATACACCTGGCATGTTAGAAGGCTTCCATGCAAAGATGTCCCGGTTCTCACGGATGAACTCGATGAGCGTGCTTTCCTATTTTAGATCCATGTTGGCACTGATGATGAACTGCTTTTTTTGCGACTGGTGTTGATGAACTGCTTGGATGAGTCGGCAAGGACAAAGTCAACCAGTTTAGTACCATCGCCGACTTAAACTTCAACAGAGGGTCCTGCTCTGCAGTTGGCTTCTTCAAGGGGGTCATATCTGCCGGGTCAACATTATCTTTATAGAACTTCAGCTCCTCAGTTGCACAAGCTGACTCAGCATAGGCAGCATCGCCCTCCTCGCACTCCAAAGCTATCTTTCTCCATGCACCGTGATGGTACCCTTATAACCCGGCATCTTAAGCTGCAGATAAACATAACAAGGCCGTGCCATAAATTTGGCGTCAGCCGACCGCCCAACAAGGCGTGATAAGGGCTCTTAATCTTGACCACTTCAAAAGTCAAATTTTCAGCCCTATAATCATACTCATTACCAAAAACTACCGCCAAGGTTATCTTGCCAACTGGATATGCCGACTTACCGGGCACCACCCCATGCAAAATTGTAGAGGATTGCTTAAGATCTTTGTCAGTCAAATTCATACGGTGAAAAGTATCATAATAGAGGACATTGATGCTGCTTCCTCCATCTATAAGCACTTTAGTAAACTTGTATTCTCTGACCTGAGGCGCCACCACCAAAGTCAGCTGACCTGGATTATCAACCCAAGGCGGGTGATCTTCGCGGCTCCATACAATGGGCTACTCTGACCATCGTAAGTATCGGGGAACTGCCGGCTCAACCGCGTTCACCGCCCGCTTGTGAATGTTCTGATCTCGCTTGCACAAAATTGTGGTAAACACATGATATTGACCACTATTCAGCTGCTTCGGATGACTCTGATAACCAGACTGCTGCTGCTGATTACCCTGATTAGATTGCTAGTTGAAACCGCCTTGATTGCCTTGACCCTAAAATCCAGAGTTTGAGCCGTCACCTCCAAAGCCGGGCCCATGAGGGCCGGAACCTGACCCGCAGTGCGGGCCCTGGTTACCCTGATAAAAGCCAGAATTCCTATACTCCCTCATGATAAAGTAATCTTCCCAGAGATGAGTAGCCGACTTATCTTGAGTACCATGCTTTGGGAAAGGCTGATTCATCATTGCCTCAAGGTTGAATTTTGGCCCACCAAACCGGGGTGCTGACGACTTTCCTTTATGCTTACCATTATTACTCTGCGCGTTGGGATTAGCCACAAAATCTGAGCCGCTGTCGGCTTGCTTGCGCTTACCATTATTACCTTGACCCGCCATATTGTGTTGCTGTCCCTTCACATTGCCATTCTTCTTCCCCTTGCCAGCCTTTTTCTCATCAGACTTAGGGTCCTTAGTGCTATCAGAATCAGCATATTTGACAAGAGCCGCCATGAGCTCCCCCATATCATTGCAATGGCGCTTAAGCCGCCCCAGCTTCTGTTTGAGGGGAAGGAAACAACATTTTTTCTCCAAAATCAGGACAGCTGAGCCGACATTGATGCTATCTGATGACTGGATGATGGCCGAGATCCGGCGTACCCAATGGGCAGTTGATTCATCCTCACTCTGGACACAAGTGTCTAAATCAAGAATCGACATGGGCTGTTTGCATGTATCCTTGAAATTCTGAATAAAACGCGCCTTCAATTCATCCCATGATCTGACAGAGTTAGGGGGCAATCCCTTTGACTAGGTACGAGCCAGCCCATCCAGCATCATGGTGAAATACTTAACGCATGCAGCGTCATTGACATCCAACATCTCCATGGCCATCTCATAGCTCTCAATCCAAGCCTTCGGGGGTTGATCCGCTGTGTAATTTGGTACTTTTAGAGGGCCCTTGAAGCCCTTGGCAATCGCTCATTGCGTAGAGCCGGCACTAAGCACGGCACACCCACCATCCTGGAAGTCATCCCAGCTTCTACGGACGTGAAAGGGTGTAACTGAGGCTGCTGAGCCGTTAATTGAGCCGCCAGCTCCGCCTCACGGTAAGCCCGTGCATGATCCACCAACAACTCGGTGCCACTGATTTCACTACAGGAAAGACAGCTTGCCACTTGTTTCTGCATTCTTTTTGATCCAGCTCCACTCAATGAATCTTTTCCTCGACCAGCATCACATTCAACTTACTGCTTTATTCTGTGACTCAAGGACCAAACCCATCATGACAAAAATCCAGAAGAACCCTTATTGGAAATTGATGTCAAACTAGGAGAGAGAGATCACATCAAAAGCTTAATCATATCTATAGGGGGAGAGAATACTCAAGGGGAGAAAGAGTAATCATCAAGGACCCCAGATGCTTGGTGTTCAAGAGGAGAGAAGACACTTGTCTTCAAGAGGGGAAAGACATGTTCATATTTGCTTGTTTGCATTAGCTCTATTTATTTTCTTTGAGCTCTGATTTTGCTCTGATTTTCTGTTCCCTATCTTCTCCCAGTATCCCATGCTAGATTCACGGGGAGCAAGACATCTAAGGGAAGGAAGTCCTTGAATTCATTGCACATCTTTACCTTTGGGGACATGTCTATATCCAAAATGGTACTTAGTACTCACTCTACATGTCATCCCAGTCTTGGTACTCTTGTGGTTTCTTTTGTTTGCTCTGGCCAGTAGGTGTATCTGTGTTATCTGACCTTGTTTACGCAGGTTCATTCCATCCTAAGCCAACTCAAGCCCACAAGGTAAGTATATGCACCACAGTCATGTGTATGAGGAATTCTCGCTGATGTACATACTGTTTGCAAGAAGGACTCATGAGCATGAAGGTACATTTCCCATATTCACATCATTTGCTTTGATGCATATAGCCAAGATAAATGTAACACATTGCTTACTCTGTCATGTTTATGCATTCACATGCTCCTATATTCCATATTCACATGATTGCATACATGTAGGGGGAGCCTATGCATGTTACATGTCTTTACAAAGCTTTACTTGTTATTCCCTATATCTTTATCTAAAGCATTGAGGTATGTTGCCATCAATTAACAAAAGGGGGAGATTGAAAGCACAAGTGCTCCCTAAGTGGTTTTGGTAATTAATGTTAACATATCTCTTGTTGAACTAACACTTTTACCTAGTATGTTTCAGATAAGTTCAACAAATGAAGTGGCATGGACTAGAGGATGTGGAACCCCTTCAAGATGCTAAGGACAAAGGATTGGCTGAAGCTCAAAGAACAAGACTCTACATTTTCTATTTTAGTGATCCAAGATCACATTGAGTCTATAGGAAAACCAATACTATCAAGGAGGGATGAGGTGTTGCTTAATGAGGTTCTTGCTCAAAATGCTTAGTGATATGCTCCAAAGCCCTCAACTACTTTCTCACATCCACATATGACCTAAAACCAAAAGTCAAACTTCGCCCCACCAATTCTTTCTATCCGGCGCCACCGAGTTCAGATGTCATAGCCACTGCCACAAACCCTAGGCAAATCGGTCTCACCGATAGGGATCTCAATCTCACCGAGATGGGATTGTAATCTCTCTGTATGTATCTATTACCAAAATCGTTCTCACCGAGTTTGCGTAATCGGTCCTACCGAGATTACAATGTAAACTCTCTGTCTCCTTTTTGTAACATTTCGGTCTCACTGAGATGAGCGAATCGGTCCCACCGAGTTCACCTGACCAACTCTCTGGTTAGCTTATTACCAAAATTGGTCTCACCAAGTTTATGTAATCGGTCTCATCGAGATTACGTTATGCCCTAACCCTAACCATATCGGTCCTACTGAGTTGCATGTCGGTCCCACCGAAAATCCTAACGGTCACTAGATTTGCTAAATCGGTCCGACCGAGTTTCTTAATTCGGTCTCACCGAGATTGGCAAGTTGTGTGTAACGGTTAGATTTTGTGTGGAGGCTATATATACCCATCCACTTCCTCTTCATTCGTGGAGAGAGCCATAAGAACGAACCTACACTTCCAACTTACTTTTTCTGAGAGAGAACCACCTACACTTGTGTTGAGGCCAAGATATTCCATTCCTACCATATGAATCTTGATCTCTAGCCTTCCCCAAGTTGCTTTCCACTCAAATCTTCTTTCCACCAAATCCAAATCCCGTGAGAGAGAGTTGAGTGTTTGGGAGACTATCATTTGAATCACAAGAGCAAGGAGTTCATCATCAACACACCATTTGTTACTTCTTGGAGAGTGGTGTCTCCTAGATTGGCTAGGTGTCACTTGGGAGCCTCCGACAAGATTGTGGAGTTGAACCAAGGAGTTTGTACGGGCAAGGAGATCGCCTACTTCATGAAGATCTACTTCTAGTGAGGCAAGTCTTTCGTGGGCGACGGCCGTGGTGGGATAGACAAGGTTGCTTCTTCGTGGACCCTTCGTGGGTGGAGCCCTCCGTGGACTCGTGCAGCCGTTACCCTTCGTGGGTTGAAGTCTCCATCAACGTGGATGTACGATAGCACCACCTATCGGAACCACGACAAAAACATCCGTGTCTCCAATTGCGTTTGCACACTCCAATCCCATCCCTTTACATTCTTGCAAGTTGCATGCTTTACTTTCCGCTGCTCATATACTCTTTGCATGCTTGCTTGTTATGTATTGTGATTGTTAAACTTGTGTCAAAACTCCACTTAAACTTAAAGAAGTTAAAAACTGAAACTTTTGGTACTTAGTGTCTAATCACCCCCACTCTAGACACCTCTTCTCGATCCTTTCAATTGGTATCAGAGCTTTGGTCTCCATTGCTTTGGTTTAAACACCATTGGAGGAAGATGGATGAGTCTACTTTGGGGAGTCTTAGACAGAGTGCCTATACTTGATGGAGAGTATTTTCATGAGTGGAAAAATGAGATGCTTGTGATTTTCAATGAATATCATTTGAACAAGTACATTGCTAGCCCTTGTGCACCTCATGTTGATCCTATGCCTCCTACCCTTGATGAGTCAATTGACATGATTCGCAATCTTAGAACTGCTAATCTTATCGCTAGAGGCTTGCCTAGAAACTTGATTGGATGTTTGCCTACTCTTAAGTGTGCCTGCACTTTATGGAAATTTCTTGAGGAACGTTTTCCAAATTATTCCTTGAAAAATCTAGATGAAATTCTCCATAATTCTATTGCCTTGAGTAAGATGAATTCCAATGATCCTATGTTTGGTGATTGTCTATTTGAGCTTACAAACCTTATGCGTGCCAAAGGAGATGTTGGAATTATTAGTGATATTATTTCTGAAGCTATTAAAATTCATAAATAAGATCATTGTCAAACTCACTCTAACAAATCACCCTCTCTACGATTTGATCCACCACATGACGATGTTGAACATGGATACTATGACGAGGATGATGATAGTGACTTTGATCTTGATGATGCAATGAGACACTTTGGTCTTATGGCAAATCTTCGGGGATATATGGAAGGAGGAAAGGAATGGGTTCTTGATAGTGGATGTACCAATCACATGATCGGAGATAAAGATATGTTTCTTGAGCTTGATGAAAACAATGGTCCTCGAAAGTATGTCACTTCCGGTGACAACTCAAAGGGTAAGGTGTTTGGCCTCGGTAAGGTGGCCATATCACATGATAGCTCCATACAAAATGTCATGCTCATTGAATCTCTTGGCTACAACTTACTTTCAGTATCTACACTTGCTAATTTTGGTTTCAATGTCCTATTTACTGAAGTAGATTGCCAAGTGTTTCGTAGAGATAATCATAAAATGGTCTTTACCGGTATACGTAGGGGTGATCTTTACATTGTTGACTTCACTAAAAAGGCTCAACCTAGAACTTGCTTTACTGCTAAATCTTCTAAAGGTTGGTTATGGCATAGACGATTAGGTCATGTTGGCGTGCGAAACCTTGACAAGCTTATTAAAGGAAATCATATCCTTGGCGTTAACGATGTCATATTTGATAAGGATAGACTTTGCAACGCTTGTCAGGCAGGTAAACAGGTTGGAGGGAGGCATCCCGTGAAGAACATCATGACCACAAGGAGGCCACTCGAGCTACTTCACATGGATCTTTTTGGTCCCAACGCCTACAAAAGTCTCGGTGGAAATTCTTTTGGTCTAGTTATAGTTGATGATTTTCAAGATTTACGTGTGTGTTCTTTCTAGATGATAAATCGCAGGTCCAAAAGATCTTCAAAAACTTTGCTAGGAAGGCCCAAAATCAATTTGAAGTGAAGATCAAGAAGGTTCGCAGTGACAACGGAACGGAGTTCAAGAACGCAAATGTGGACACCTTTCTTGACAAAGAAGGGATTTCACATGAGTTCTCGGCTATGTACACACCTTAACAAAATGGAGTTGTTGAGAGGAAGAACTGGACGCTCATCAAAATGGCAAGAATGATGCTTGATGAGTATAAGACACCGAAGCACTTCTGGGCGGAAGCGGTTGAGACAGCTTGTCACGCAACAAATCGCTTGTATCTTCACAAGCTACTCGGCAAGACGGCATACGAGCTCCTCACCGGTAACAAACCACAAGTTGGATACTTTCGAGTATTCGACTCAAAGTGCTACATTCTTGATAAGCATCGTCATTCTAAATTTGCTTCTAAGTCTCATGAAGGTTTCCTAGTTGGTTATGGCTCAAACTCTCACACTTACCGTGTCTACAATAATTTCACCCGAAAGGTTGAAGAGAAGGTAGATGTGAAGTTTGATGAATCTAATGGCTCGCAAGTAGAGCAGTTGCCAATAGATGTAGGAGACAAAGACCCCTCGGAAGCAATCCAAGACTTGTCTATTGGAAAGATTTGTCCAACAGAGGTGAAGGAGAGTACCTCGTCCGTCCAAGTGGAAGCTTCTACCTCACGACAAGGTGAACCAAGAGTTGATATGGAAGCATCCACAAGTGGGACACACCAAGATGAAGAAAATGAGGAAGTGCACCAAGATGAACGCCAACAACCTCCTTCTCCACCACGACAAGAGAACGACAACGTCAACAACGAAGAAGACCAAGAAGAAGAACAAGATGAAGAAGATGTTCAACCAAGATCCAAGCAAAAGCTTTCATGAGTTCGAGCAAGAATTGCTAAAGACCATCTCGTTGAGCAAATCTAAGATGATATCCAAACCGGGAGAATCACTCGCTCAAAAACTCGTTTAGCTAACTTTTGTGAACACTATTCATTCATCTCTAGCATTGAACCTATGAAGGTTGAAGAAGCATTGGAAGATCCGAATTGGATAAACGCTATGCATGAAGAGCTACACAACTTTGAGAGAAATCAAGTTTGGACAATAGTTGAGAAGCTCGACAACAACCACAACATCATAGGTACCAAATGGGTGTTTCGCAACAAGCAAGATGAAGATGGACAAGTAGTTCGCAACAAAGCACGTCTCGTCGCCCAAGGCTACACACAAGTCGAAGGTATGGACTATGGTGAGACATATGCTCCTGTTGCTAGACTTGAGTCCGTTCGCATTTTACTTGCCTATGCTAATCACCATGATATCACCTTGTACCAAATGGACATTAAAAGTGATTTTCTAAATGGTGAAATAGAGGAGGAAGTCTATGTTAAGCAACCTCCCGGCTTTGTCAATCCTAAGAAACCTAATCATGTTTACACACTTCACAAAGCTCTTTATGGACTCAAACAAGCTCCTAGAGCTTGGTATAAATGCTTGACCAAGTTCCTTATTGAAAAAGGCTTTGAAATTGGAAAAATAGATTCTACTCTTTTTACTAAAAGGCTCAACGGAGAACTATTTGTGTGCCAAATTTATGTCGATGATATTATATTTGGATTAACTAACCCTCATTTTAGTGAAAAGTTTGGAAAGCTAATGTCGGAGAAGTTTGAGATGTCTATGATGAGTGAACTCAAATTCTTTCTTGATTTGCAAATCAAGCAAACTAAGGAAGGTACCTTTGTCTCTCAAACGAAGTACACCAAGGACTTATTCAAGAAGTTCAATATGCAAGAATGCAAAGGTATGACTACATCCATGCCTACTAGTGGACATCTTGATTTGACCAAAGATGGTGAACCGGTCGATCAAAAGGTTTATCGCTCTATGATTGGTTCATTGTTATATCTATGTGCTTCATGTCCCGATATTATTCTAAGTGTGTGCATGTGTGCACGATATCAAGCTGCTCCTAAAGAATGTCATCTTAAGGTCGTGAGAAGGATAGTGAGATACTTAATCCATACACCAAACTTTGGCATTTGGTATCCAAAGAGGGCCTCTTTTGATCTTGTTGGCTACTCCGACTCAGACTATGCCAGTGACAAGGTTGATAGAAAGTCCACTTCGAGTACTTGTCAATTTCTTGGTAGATCTCTTGTATCTTGGTCTTCCAAGAAACAAAAATCGGTATCCTTATCCACCGCCGAAGCAGAATACATTGCCGCTGGTTCATGTTGTGCTCAATTGCTTAGGATGACCCAAACTCTTAAAGATTATGGGATATATGTGAAACATGTTCCATTGCTTTGTGACAATGAAAGTGCTATCAAGATTGCGCACAATCCCGTGCAACACTCTCGAACTAAACATATTGAAGTTCGTCATCATTTCATTCGAGATCATGTTGCCAAAGGGGACATTAATCTTAAGCATGTTCGCACCGAAAAGAAATTAGAGGATATATTCACTAAACCACTTGATGAGAAAGTGTTTTGCAGGTTAAGAGGTGAATTGAACATCATTGATGCTTCGAACTTGGAGTAGGAACTCCATTTGATACATGCAAGGCATGAGCCTATGACTAATCCTTGATATTTCTCTTATGATGACTACCTTATGTCTTGGATATATTTGCACCTTGCATGTTATCTAACCGTTGTAGGTACTTGGATGAATCTAAATCTATGAGATTGCAACTCATTCACATCTTGAGCAATCTCTACATCACCAAGTCTCTACACAATGGTGGTTGAAGACAAGGAAGCATGAAACCATTCAAACATATCCTTTGACAAATTATATGTTAAAATTCATGATTGTCATTTTGGATACACAAGTGCTCTTCCTTGCAAAAACTAACCCATGTAGGAATATGAACTCAAACTCCAAGTGGTGCTCCCAACTCTTGATGAGCTACATCAACCTTCAGCAACCCACACAAGTTCAACTACATGATCATGATCAACACCACCACCCAAGGTATGTTATTCCATCTTAGAGAAGCTTTACTCCAAGTCATGAGTCAAAGCAACTCGACAAGATGTGAATACATCAAGATGCTTAAACGAAAAATGGTAATCCCATTTTGAGCTTAAACGATGAGTATGACCTATGATCAAGTGATCTCACTTGACTCCTAAGTCAATATACTCTAACATAGGTGACTTTGTTGCCGACCAATTCTAGATGAAGTTCTCGTGTGTTCTTTTTTGTGCTCTTGCATTTGTCTCATGCATATTTGTTTCCCCTTTCAAAAAAAATCACCTAGATTTCTTTTCTTTTCTATTTGTTCTGCATTACCTGCATCCAATTCTTTACAAATCTTTCAGTTAATTCCTTGCAAATCCTTGTGAGATCTTACTTGACTAGTGAGCTAAGGTGACAAGTGTTTTCTCTGTGATGAACTCGGTCACACCGGTCTGTTGTTTTCGGTCCAACCGAATCCTTTCGGTACAACCGAAACATACAACTCTGTGCCACTGATTTCACTACAGGAAAGACAGCTTGCCACTTGATTCTGCATTCCTTTTGATCCAGCTCCACTCAATGAATCTTGTCCTCGACCAGCATCACATTCAACTTACTGCTTTGTTCTGTGACTCAAGGACCAAACCCATCATGACAAAAATCCAGAAGAACCCTTATTGGAAATTGATGTCAAAGGGGGAGAGAGATCACATCAAAGCTTAATCATATCTATAGGGGGAGAGAATACTCAAGGGGAGAAAGAGTAATCATCAAGGACCCCAGATGCTTGGTGTTCAAGAGGAGAGAAGACACATGTCTTCAAGAGGGGAAAGACATGTTCATATTTTCTTGTTTGCATTAGCTCTGTTTATTTTCTTTGAGCTCTGATTTTGCTCTAATTTTCTGTTCCCTATCTTCTCCCAGTATCCCATGCTAGATTCAGGGAGAGCAAGACATCTAAGGGAAGAAAGTCCTTGAATTCATTGCACATCTTTACCTTTGGGGACATGTCTATATCCAAAATGGTACTTAGTACTCACTCTACATGTCATCCCAGTCTTGGTACTCTTGTGGTTTCTTTTGTTTGCTCTGGCCAGTAGGTGTATCTGTGTTATCTAACCTTGTTTACGCAGGTTCATTCCATCCTAAGCCAACTCAAGCCCACAAGGTAAGTATATGCATCACAGTCATGTTTATGAGGAATTCTTGCTGATGTACATATTGTTTGCAAGAAGGACTCATGAGCATGAAGGTACATTTCCCATATTCACATCATTTGCTCTGATGCATATAGCCAAGATACATGTAACAAATTGCTTACTCTATCATGTTTATGCATTCACATGCTCCTATATTCCATATTCACATGATTGCATACATGTAGGGGGAGCCTATGCATGTTACATGTCTTTCCAAAGCTTTACTTGTTATTCCCTATATCTTTATCTAAAGCTTTGATGTATGTTGCCATCAATTACCAAAAAGGGGGAGATTAAAAGCACAAGTGATCCCTAAGTGGTTTTGGTAATTAATGTCAACATATCTCTTGTTGAACTAACACTTTTACCTAGTATGTTTTAGATAAGTTCAACAAATGAAGTGGCATGGACTAGAGGATGTGGAACCCCTTCAAGATTCTAAGGACAAAGGATTGGCTCAAGCTCAAAGAACAAGAATCTACATTTTCTATTTTAGTGATCCAAGATCACATTGAGTCTATAGGAAAAGCCAATACTATCAAGGAGGGATGAGGTGTTGCTTAATGAGGTTCTTGCTCAAAATGCTTAGTGATATGCTCCAAAGCCCTCAACTACTTTCTCACATCCACATATGACCTAAAACCAAAAGTCAAACTCGGCCCCAGCGATTCTTTCTATCCGGCACCACCGAGTTCAGATGTCATAGCCACTGCCACAAACCCTAGGCAAATCGGTCTCACCGATAGGGATCTCGGTCTCACCGAGATGGGATTGTAATCTCTCTGTATGTATCTATTACCAAAATTAGTCTCACCGAGTTTGCGTAATCGGTCCTACCGAGATTACAATGTAAACTCTCTGTCTCCTTTTCGTAACATTTCAGTCTCACCGAGATGAGAGAATCAGTCCCACCGAATTTACCTGACCAACTCTCTGGTTAGCTTATTACCAAAATCGGTCTCACCGAGTTTGTGTAATCGGTCTCATCAAGATTACGTTATGCCCTAACCCTAACCATATCGGTCCTACCGATTTGCATGTCAGTCCCACCGAAAATCCTAACGGTCACTAGATTTGCTGAATCGGTCCGACCGAGTTTCTCAATTCGGTCTCACCGAGATTGGCAAGTTGTGTGTAACGGTTAGATTTTGTGTGGAGGCTATATATACCCATCCACTTCCTCTTCATTCGTGGAGAGAGCCATCAGAACGAACCTACACTTCCAACTTACATTTTCTGAGAGAGAACCACCTACACTTGTGTTGAGGCCAAGATATTCCATTCCTACCATATGAATCTTGATCTCTAGCCTTCCCCAAGTTGCTTTCCACTCAAATCTTCTTTCCACCAAATCCAAATCCTATGAGAGAGGGTTGAGTGTTGGGGAGACTATCATTTGAAGCACAAGAGCAAGGAGTTCATCATCAACACAGCATTTGTTACTTCTTGGAGAGTGGTGTCTCCTAGATTGGCTAGGTGTCACTTGGGAGCCTCCAACAAGATTGTGGAGTTGAACCAAGGAGTTTGTACGGGCAAGGAGATCGCCTACTTCGTGAAGATCTACTTCTAGTGAGGCAGGTCCTTCAAGGGCGACGACCATGGTGGGATAGACAAGGTTGCTTCTTCGTGGACCCTTCGTGGGTGGAGCCCTCCGTGGACTCGCGCAGCCGTTACCCTTCGTGGGTTGAAGTCTCCATCAACGTGGATGTATGATAGCATCACCTATCGGAACCACGAGAAAAACATCCGTGTCTCCAATTGCGTTTGCACACTCCAATCCCATCCCTTTACATTCTTGCAAGTTGCATGCTTTACTTTCCGCTGCTCATATACTCTTTGCATGCTTGCTTGTTATGTATCGTGATCGTTAAACTTGTGCCAAAACTCCACTTAAAGTTAAAGAAGTTAAAAACTGCAACTTTTGGTACTTAATTTCTAATCACCCCCCCTCTAGACCCCTCTTCTCGATCCTTTCAACCCGGGTCACGACGGGCGGGTTACTCGGTCCTGCCCCAGGCGTATTGAAGAGATTTCTTGCACCGAACTCATGAGGCAGACGGCTCTGGTGTCTCCTGTTAAAAACAACGTTTGATGCATTCTGGTCCAAGTTTAAGCGAAATTTTCTGCTTGAATCCACTGCGATTCCATCTCCAAGGTGGCTCACTTTGTTGCCATCCTGGTATTTTCAGCATTAAGGTCCTCCTTAGCTTGAGCTATCTCATCACACAACTTCGCAACGTCCATGTTATGTTGTGCTTGATTCGCCGGGGTCACCTCCACTGCGAGCAAGGTTGCCAGAGCCTCCAACAACTCACATAAAACTTGAGCCGGCGGGCGTACAGGGCCTCCTGCCCCGGCTGCCACAGCGACTGCTGAACCAGAGATCATTGCTGTTGCAGTTGAGGAATTCTGCACCGGTTGCGTGCCGGCCATGAAGATCGCAACCCGGTTCGGCGGCTCACAGGGGTCCGGAATACTGTCGCCATCGAAACATCCCCCAAGCCTATCATCTTGCAATTCATACATGGAATTGGTCTTCCCGGTTGAGGACTCATCGCCAGAGTAGACAACTATCTCTCCACCGGAGATAGATCCTCCCTCAAGATCCACTCCTTGAGTAAAGCCCACAAAAGCACGCTTCGGGGTGGCTTGAGCCTTGGCGGGTTGCGCGCGCTGAGCCATCTCGATGATGTCAGTGCAGGTGTCCGGCTCAGGCTCCGACTCGCCGATCTTGCCGATGAAGACAACGATTTCGCCGAAGGGGACCCGGTACCCGTATTTAAATGAATCAGCCTCGGGACCCCATCCTGCATCATCGTTGTAGATTTTGCCGTGGCGACTCTTGGTCATCCGGCCCACGGCGTATCCCTTGATCCCTGAGAAGCTGCCCTTCAAGAATTCGAAACCACCGTGGTTTGGCCCCATGGTGGGCACTAACTGTCGTGGATTTAACATGACAGATGCCCTAGCAAAATGACTTAGGTGTGAGCCATCGCAGCTAGGTTAGCTTAAAGGGGTTGAACAGACAAAGGACACACAGAGTTTACCCAGGTTTAGCCCCTCTCAACGAGTTAAAAGCCTACTCCTACTTTCAGTTGTATTGCTTGTGTTTCGGTTACTAGGGAGTGAATACACTTGACCTAGTACTCGATTGATTATTTCTTGAGTTTAACCTGCCGCTGGGTCTCACCTTTATATACACAGGTTGAGGTCTGGCGGCTTACAGAGTCTCGGCCGGTTCACACAACGTGACCGGCTCAGTTTCTAATGAAACTTGCCTTATGGGACAAGTTAAACATATGGCGGCTCATCTCTTTGGGCCTCTAGCCGCCTCCGGGTCTTGGGCCTCCAATAGGTTTGCTTCATGAACCACCATCTTTAACTCTTCTAGACCTTATCAGGCCTCTTCATCTTTAAGTCACTAGTGGCATGACCCGGCCCCTCCTGGGCGGGTCATACCCAATAGTTATACCCCCAACAGCAGACATGCCATATTTATTGAGCAATCTATTTCATCAAGTATCAGGTTCAAGCTGTATAAGATCGGGATACTCGCATATATCCAAGCATTCTGTTATCATGGAAATGGCTATTCGAATAGTTTAACTTCCCTACAGGGGTGCACCACATTACCTGATACACTCAATTACCTCTGGCCGAACACACTTTTCTAGGAAATTCCCGGCCTCAGGAAATCAACATGCTACAGTCCTACCTAGAGTCCGCAAAGAGATCCCCGTCGGTCTACATCCTAAGTGCGAAGGAGTTGTTCGGCCACTCACCTCTAAGCACTCCTGGTCGTTGTGAGCAGGGTCGAGTCCAGGCACCACCTCTGTCCTGGATGGCACCTGCCCGGCCGTGCTGCAATGCTGAACTGGACGTCTGACGGAGCTTTTAGAAGAAATCGTACGACGCCGAGGGTCCTGTATACCATTATCCCATGCGATGGTTAGTGTGTTTAGGCCAGCGCTAACTCAGATCAAATACCCAATCTCGTTAGTGTTTTATTAGTAGCTCGTGGACGCGAACAGGTCTCCTGTCGTGTCGACTTGGTAACTCACAGACCAGGACCAGGGACCAGGCCCACCGCTCGCCTAGGTGGTCACTACTTGCCCTTTCGCTCCACCAAAGTGCATGTCTTCATGTTGGCTGTTGGGATGGGTCCCAAGCTACCACCACATCCTGGGTGGTACCGCTAAACAACCAGCCGCCACAGGAATCTCTCATGGCTACCCTTGGGGCCGACCCGACTTCAACATATAATTAGTCGCAAGTGCTATTCGAGCCGACTTGTCTTTATTATTGGGGGTTGACATGACTTAGGTCCATACCTTCAATCACCCTCGATAGGTTTACACTTGATATACTGCACAACAGAGACATCATCAAGAGTGAAATACGAGGAATCACCCCTAGTAAGATCACACTAGGTGTGCTACAATAGAGTCATCATCGAGAGTGAAATACAAGGAATCACCCTCGATAGATCACACTTAGTGCAACTCTGCATGTTGAGAAACGTTGCATGGAAAACAATTTTTTTCCTATGCACATGCAATATCTATCGATGGAGATGCATAGCAACAAGGGGGAGAGTGTGTCTACGTACCCTCATAGACCGTAAGCGGAAGAGTTTAGTAACACGGTTGATGTAGTTGAACTTCTTCGTGATCCAACCGATCAAGTACCGAACGTACGACACCTCCGCGTTCAGCACATGTTCAGCTCGGTGACGTCCTCGCCTTCTTTATCCAACAATACGGTGAAGTAGTGGAGGAGTTTCGGTGGCACGACTACATGGTGATGGTGGTGGTGATGCTATCTCCGCAGGGCTTCGCCTAAGCACTACAAAAATATGACTGAGGGACAAAATTGTGGAGAGGGGCGCCGCACATGGCTAAGAGATTGTCGTGGCATTGTGTGGCACCCCCTCCCACATATATATAGGTGGGTGGGGGAGGGAGGAGCCAAGGAGGCGCCCCAAGTAGGCCAAATCCTCCTAGGGTTCCTTCCCTAGCCGTGCCCCCCCTTACCATATTTGCCGGAGAGGGAAAGTAAAGGGGGGGGAGAGGGAAGGAAGGGGGAGGGCCGAATCCCCCTCCTTCCTTTCCCCCATAGGCCGGCTACCATAGGGGGGTGCACCAGCCCCTTGTGGGATGGTGTGCTCCCCTCTAATGGCCCAAAAGGCCCATCATCCTCCTGGGGCTTCCCATAACCCCTTCTGGTGATCCGATGACTACCCAGTGCCAGGTCAATAACATGTGGGGCCAGGTCAAAGTCAACAACACAATCAGCTGTTGACTGGGTCAATCAGTGAATAGTGAATGGGTCCCATGTGTCATAAACTTAGGCACTTTTTAATTTAATTTATCATTTTAATTTACAGTAGGGTCCACATGTCATAAGGTTTAGACTAACTAACCTAACCTCTAATTACTACTTGTCCTAATTAAAAAGGGTTGGCCATCAAGGGCGGGCATGCACGCACACACGCATGGCAGAGGCCTTGGCCACGACGCAGCTGGTAGCGGTGACAAGCGCGATGCACGGTGACTAGCGGCAACAAGCAGCAGCGCACAAGGAGCGGTAATAGCAAGCAACAACGGCAACCAAGCATAGCAGCAGAAGTAGCTTGCAGCAGCGCTAGCAGTACGTGATGTCACTTGAAGCTACGTTGGTATTTCCCCAAAGAGGAAGGGATGATGCAGCATAGCGGCGGTAGGTATTTCCCTCAGATATGAAACCAAGATTATCGAACCAGTAGGAGAACTAAGCAACACAACGTAAACAACCCCTGCACACAAATAACAACACCTTGTAACCCGACGTGTTAAAGGGGTTGTCAATCCCTTTTGGGGTAGAAAACCCACGTTAGTCCAACCTGTCACATTCGTCAGTTCAAGTAGGGTAACCAAATAATATTCTCTTTTGCGAAACAGAATAGCCCAGATGTGTGTGTGTGTGTGTGTACATAAACACTATTCTGATCGTGGGATCAGAATAATGTTCTGATCACAACCTGGACTTCCTGAGTTACACAACCTGGACTTCTTCCTGTATAAACTCGACCTTCGGGCTATCTTCGTAATAGTGCCTTCTACTCCGAGTTTTTCTGATCAATCATGATGTTTGTGATATAAGTGTAATGTGCACACGTTTTTTAGTAACTAAATGCGCATTTTAAATAGGAATCACGATCATTGGCGGATTTGGTCTCGGGTGATGATGAACTTGTGTCTGTTGCGAGTTTAATGCTTGCTTTGGGTGTTGTCGAAGCTCTAGCACGATGGGAATTGTGTTTTGGTACGATTTTGTTGCACAATTTTTTTTATTTCAAGTGAATTCAGAACCGGCCGTGTTCTTCATCCGCCCGAGAGGCATCCTCCGCCATCGGCAATTTCTTGTTTTCCTATCAAGTTTGCTCAGTGATTTGCGTACTGTAGTGAAATTGAAGGCTTACTACGTCGTCAATTTCAATCGGGAGGGTCCATATGGTTTGATTTCTGGCGTTTTGATGTTGGCACTCCCGCGGCTGTTGCACGGTTTTTTTGCGGTTTCTGGATTTGCCCTCTGGTCATTTTTCTTATGGAAAGGTAGTTGGCAGATCATTTACAAGGGTGCGCAGACGTGTTCTAATCAGGCGCAGAAGATTTTATGTTTCAGACAAATTTGGTCGTTCGTGTTTTCTGTGTCATCTAATGGCCGTTGTACAAGCTGGACTTCTGCGTTGCTCATACCTGAACTTCTGATTTTCCTTTATTTTGCAAGGTTGTGCAACAAGTCCTCTGTATTTCTTTCCTTTTTACTGTCGTTTTTTCATTCTTTTCATTGGTTGTGCAGCAAGTCCATTTAATTGTTTGGCCGATTAATATGCATATATTTTTTATTTTTTGTAGCATGTTCTCGTTATCTAATAGTTTGTTGGACTTTAGTTAATAACTATCCTGAACTTCTATATGCTAGTTCAAGGTTTTACATAAACCCGGACTTCTATATCATCACTATTTGAACTTCTTATTCCCAAGGTCTGTAGTAGAAGCTGGACTTCTATTGTACCAGTGATTGAACTTCTAGGTTTCCATGTTTCAAGGCGGTGCAACATTGTGCTCTATATTTCTTTTCTTTTTTGGTAATTTTCAATTTTTTGAATTGGTTTTGAGTTTATCTGGTGTGCAACCGTAGGATTAGTCCCAAGTATGCACGCATACTGTTTTATTTTTTGTACAATGTTTGCATACTTCGAACAATTGTAGCACTTCAATACGTGTTGGAATTGACCCAAACGATTAAATATGGGAACCAAATTTAATTGGGGTTGTTTTTTCAATCATTTTACGTTCTGTTGTACAAGCTGGACTGCTATAACTTTCATACCTGAACTTCTGTGCTCTTTACGCATGCTTTTAGGAGATGAGGCAATACGATCTAGTCTGTTGTTGCCATTGTTATATAAAAAATCAAGTATGTTTTATGTTGTTGACTGTCGTCATGTGTGTATCTGTCGAGCTGGACCATAGGCACATGCATCCTTTCTTCCTTTTAATCTATGTTTTTGGGATAGTTTTTTGATCATCCACTATCTTCAGTACAAGATGGACTTCTTTTTAATTAATGGTTGAACTTCTGGTTTTCCACATTGCATTCCACATTTGCAAGGTGAAGGTGCATGGTGCTATATATTTTCTTTGTTTCATTTTTTTGTAATTTTAGTTCTTGAGATGTTCTTCTTGGACTTTGTCTCGTGAGCAATCATGGGATTAGTCCAAGTATGCATGCATGTTTTCTAGATCATCTAAGGGTCGTTGTACAAGCTGGACTTCTGTGTTGTTCATACCTGAACTTCTGCTTTTCCTTCTTTGCAAGGTAATGGAGCAAGTCCTCTGTATTTCTTTCTTTTTTTATGTTATTTTTCATTCTTTTGCATTGCTTTGGATTTTTTTTGACTTAGTCCCATGAGCAACCATGGAATTGGCTGACGGATATGCGTATATTTTTTTATGGTTTTCTAGTATGTTTTCATACTTATAATAGTAGTTGGTCTTCAGTGAATAACTATCCTGAACTTCTGTATGCTAAACATTTTTAACATGTTAATTTGAGGTGAATAACTATCCTGAACTTCTGTATGCTAATCGTTATTAACATGTTAATTTGAGGTGAATAACTATCCTGAACTTCTATATTTTTTCTAGTATGTTATCGTACTTATAATAGTTGTTGGTATTCAGTGAATAACTATCCCAAAGTTCTATATATTCACTATTTGAACTTCTTTAATTATAATTATGTTTGTTATTTTAGGATTTAAATATTTGTAGACATTGAAATAGGCATTGGGCCTATTGACAAATGCGGTAGCGCGAGGCCGAGACAGGAACGAGCCGGAGCAGGTGACGACGCGGCATGCCATGTCATCGCATGCGGAGGCGAGTCCGTCACATCCGTGACCCCACTATCTATCTTAGGGTGTGGCTCTGGGGTGCATGCGATGGGCGTGGAAACAGAATAAGCGCATTGCATCCTGTCAAAACCTAGCGCGCAGCAATGCGGTAGAGCAAGGCCGAGCAGGGGGGAGGAAGGTCGGGACCCCCCTCCCCCTTGAAGGCCGAGACAAGAACGAGCCAGAGCAGGCGACGACGCGGCGTGCTGTGTCGTTGCATGCAGAGGCGAGTCCATCACATTCGTGACCCCACTATCTATCTTAGGGGTGTGGCTCTGGGGTGCGTGCGGCAGGGGTGGAAACAAAATAACCACATTCGTCCTGTCAAAACCTAGCGCGCAGCAATGCGGTAGCGCGAGGCCTAGCAGGGCCGAGACAGGAACGAGCTGGAGCAGGCGACGACGCGGCGTGCCGCGCCATCGCATGCTGAGGCGAGTCCATCACATCCATGAGCCCACTATCTATCTTAGGGGTGTGGCTCTGGGGTGCGTGCGGTGGGGGTGGAAATAGAATAACCGCATTGCGTCCTGTCAAAACCTAGCGCGCAGCAATGTGGTAGCGCGAGGCCGAGCCGCATGTGTACTTTGTGTGTATTTGAATTTTGAACTTCTATATTGTTTTTAAGTCGTGTATTTTAGTTAGATGTGGACTTCATCTGTTTTTGTACTTGAACTTCTTCTTTTTGTTTCTTAGTGTTTATTTATTCATATGCCTTTACTTATGTGATTAGTGTACTTGAACTTATGTTCTTTATTTTTTGAACTTCTTTCTCTTGTTTTGGTACGTGCATATTTGTTTATTTTATTTTTCTTCCCTTGGTAGAGTACTTGACCTTTCTGCTTGCAATCAATTTTTTGTTTGTAGGATACCAGCAGATTTGTTATGTGATCTTAACTTTCAAAAAATAGATGCATTCAAATGGTGCATTTATTTACCAATAGATGCATTTACTTTTTAAGTTGTTGGTGGGGTAAAATTGTAATTACCACGGCGCTGCAACGCCCCACTACAAAGATGCATTAAGTGTTTGTCTCCCTCGCCACCACCTGTCAGAAAACCCCCCGCCCTCTCGCACGCTCTCTTCCCCCTCTCCATCGCTCCACTGCCTTCGTCCCCTCCAACCCCCCCTGATTTCTCCGCTGCTGTCCCCTGCTCTCGTGAGTGGAGTAACTGGCGCACGCCCCCGCTCCTATTTCTGGCCCACGCCCCGCTCTCCCTCCCTTAGCCCGCTCTGTTCTTCTCTGAAGCGAGGGCGGCAACTGCATGTGCGGTTCCAAGGTGCGCGTGACATCGTGGGGAGTGGAAGAACCGCCGCGGATTCGTGCGCCGGAGTCATTTGGAGAGGTTCAAATGATGCCTCCCCCAATCCTTGCTCTTAGTGTTCGCCATATCTGACGAGGCCTCTCTGTTTCTTCTGTGTGCTCTCGCATCCGCCTCCTACCCTTTCTTCTGATGGTTGGGTTGGAGATTAGGTAGGGTTCTTGTGCGTGTGGTGGGTGGATTCCATTTTCCCCTTCTGTGATTTCCCCCTTCAGACTTGTGTGTATTTCATTTTCCCCTTCTGTGATTTCACCAGTTAGATGCATGTAAGAAGGGTGTGGTGTTACTGTTGATACTGGATCTGATGCATCTAAATGCATTAGTGCTATTGATTTTGTAGTCTAGATTGTGTCTGTCACATGCTTTCATTAGTTTATGAGTACTTTTTGTTGTGCTTGCCTAGATGTGCTTCTGTTCTTCTATCATAATTGTTGATGTGTTTTATTTTTTTCAACCTAGGGTTTGATTTAGTTGCTCTTTTGCATTGTTGTATGATTCTGTACTTGCTAACTGTATGTAAATTCTCCTCTGTTTTTTGTAGGTTGATCTAGGGTTTGGAGTACCATTCATCAAGGGGGTTGTGTAGTCATGGCTTCAAAACCTTCTCCAGGTATTTTAATGTAGTTGCATCTTGTATTTTAAGTAGAAGTTTTGTTATATATGTCTGCCCATATCTTCACTTGGTTGTCTTGTTGGACTGCCCATTCTTAAAAGTGTGAACTTCTAGCAAAGGTGATGTGTATGCATTTTACCCTTAGTTTAATTTAGTAGAGTGTTGCTTATTTTTTATTTTATTAATTGCCGGTGAACTATGTCACCAAGTGTTGTTGGACTTCCCACATGTTTCATATTTTTATAGTGTATATCTTTGTTTTTTGTGTGATCATTTTCATGGTATTGATATTTAGTTTGCCTATGAAATTGTATTTCTGCTCATGCTACGTCTTTTTTATGTGGTACTTGCTTGGGCCACATAGTTAAACTTCTAATTTTAATTATTATTTGTTTATAGTGAAATTTGGTTGAACTTCTGTCCTGTGTATTTTGTTTTACTGCTTTGTTATATATTGTTGAACTTCTGGACATTCATCTTATATGTAGTACCCTCTCTGGTGTAGATTGTTCTATATTTAGTATGTAAATTGTAAATTGTTCATTTGTGTTTACTTCTTTGTTGGGTATTGTTGAACTTCTTGGTATTATATATTGATATAGTTGTAGAACCCCCTTTTGGTGTACGATTGTTGATTAGGACTCAACTTCCTTTTTTACGTGCATTTCTTGTAGTTGATGATGAATTAAATAGTTCTGAAAAAACGCCTGTGATCAAGATGGAGCTTCAGAAGTTAATACTGATGCTCCAATATCTGATGCGGCTAAATCACCTGTTATTCCTTTGTCTTTGATTGCTGAGGTTGCTTCGAGCCTTGAGAATAATTCAAGCCTCGAGAAACTTGCTTCTGCAGCTCTTGCTTCACCTAGTATGTGCAACTCCTTTTCTTTTTATTTTAAATTCTTGAGCCATGTTTTTTTAACTTATTCCTGTCGTGTGTTTTTTTGTTTTTTGTTGCTGACTATTTTTGTTATTTGCTATGCTTTTTGTGTTCTTTGCAGATGTGTCCATATGAGAGGAAGCTATGAACACCATCAACGATATTCTATCTAAGATTTGTTTATCAGAAAACACTGCTGCTGCCGAGCAGGGGGGCTCCGTCAGTCGAAGGTTCTGATTGCGTTCCAGATCCTTTGTGCTCTGTTCAGATGTCAGAGACGCAGTTGCAGTCTATTGATGGCACTAAACCTGTCATGCAACCTGAGGATGTGCCTCTTCAGCTTCTTCTGGAGGACCAGCGCAAGAGGAAGAAGCAAGAAGATTTTGACAAGAAGATGGCGGTCCGCCTTCAGAAAGGTTCTGATGTTCCTGAAACTGTTAATGTTGCTGAGCTCACTGTTGGGCATTGCTCTGTTGTTGAGGAAGACGTGTCATGTGGCACTGATGCCGTGGTTGTCCCCGTGAAGAATAAAATCAAGAAGACCGCTGCTAGGAAGAATTTAGTTGGTGAACTTACTCCTCAGAGAAGCCCACATGTTTCAATCTACAGAAATACCTGAAGAGGAAGGGCTAGCCCTCGGTGGAATGCCACGCCGTAGTCCTCGTGTTCTTGCCACTGCGGCGCCTGCGCCTTCTCCGCTTGGTGCTAATGCATCTGGTAAGGGGAAGAAATGCGGCATTAAGCACAAGGTTGCACCTACAAAGGTCAACAAGGGTGTGAAGAAGCGTTCTCGTGTTAATCCGGAGGACAAGGATGATGTTGATTTCAATGCTGATGACGAGGATGATGATGATGATGTTGCTGCCGCTAATCAGGTATGAATCTCTCATGTCTACTACTTTTGAGAGCATTTGTAGATTTTTTGTAGTTTTTGTGTTTGTAGCACTGCCTTTATGTGCATGGTTGAACTTCTGCTATGTACATAGCTGTCCTTCTGGTTCATATAGACGAGTAAATTAGCTGAACTACTTGGCTTATATGGTATTACTGCCTTTGTTTACATAGGTAAACTTCTGGATAAATACATAAGAAATTAGCTTAACTTGTTGTTCATGCTTTATTACTGCCTTGGTGCACGTGGTTGAACTTCTTCTATGTACATTTCTAACATTTTTAAAGCATGCTAACTTCTGGTCATACATGGTTGTACTGCCTATGTAGACATAGTTGGAGTTCTGGTCATACATGGTTGTACTGCCTATCTAGACATAGTTGGACTTTTGAAATGTACTTTGTATGTAGGCATTAGTTGAATTTTGTTGTAGTTTGTGTATCTCATTTTTCTTCCTTTTTTCCTTGTCATTGTATTTTTTCAGTATCAGATTGTGAAGCGGCCTGAGAGGAGGAAGAGAGCAGGCAAAGCGCCCGAAGAAGGTGATGAAGGAGGAGATGCGGCGAAACGTTTTAACAAGACTGTTCGCTGCTCACTGAAAGAGGTCAAGACATGTGCGAAAATGCTAAAACTTAGACACATGAAGAGGTTTATCAAGGCTGGTTTTGGTTGTGTGTTTGACTTGACTGTTGATTCCAACATTTCTCGTCCTTTGATGGGCAACATCTACACGAGGATTGGCCCTACAACCATGATTCTGGGCATGGGTGAGGTGAACAAGGTTCTGCGTATTACAAGTGATGCTATTCACTATCTTTTTGGATTCCCTCAAGGTGATCGTACCCCTCCAAGGCCCTCGAATGATGGGTTTGATGATGCTATCATGAGGCTGAAGTCCAAACTTGGCTACGGTAGGAGTGACGATATCAAGACAAAGGATCTGCGGAATATCCTTGCGAAACTTGTGGAGGATGAGACGAATGATGATCTGGCTCTGTAGGTGTTTTACCTGATTCTATTCATGAAGGTGGTTATTCCTGGTACGTCTACACGAGTGTCCAGGGAGGCAGCAATGGCTGAGAACCTTGTCTCTGAAGATATGGCAGAAATGGACTACTGCCAGTTGGTTGTTGATGACATTCGAAGGGCTATTATTAGGTACCAGCTAGGGACTAGCAGAGGAAAAGCTGTCACAGGCTGTGCCATCGCGCCGCTTCTTATGTATTTGGACCGCCTTTTCATTGGCAAGAAGCCTGTTGTTGACTTTAGGGCCCCTCGCATAAGTTTCATGAATCAGGCCAATCATCTTGAGCTTGCTGCTGCTGACTTGGTCAGGAAGGGTGATGATGACCCAGTCACCTAGGTGTTTGGGAAACTACCTGTGAGTGTTTCTTCTTTCCTGTGTAGTTAGCAGTGCCTTTGTGTGCATGGTTGAACTTCTGCTATGTACATAGCTGACCTTCTGCTTCATATAGATGAGTAAATTAGCTGAACTGCTTGGCTTATATTGTATTACTACCTTTGTGTACATAGGTGAACTTCTGGATAGATACATAAGAAATTAGCTAAACTTGTTGTTGTACATGGTTGAACTTCTGCTATGTAAATTTCTAACAGTTTAAAAGCATGTTAACTTCTGGTCATACATGGTTATACTGCCTATGTGGACATAGTTGGACTTCTGAAATGTACTGTGTGTGTAGGCATTAGTGGAATTTTTGGTGTAGTTTGTGTATTTTATTGTTCTGCCTTTTTTTCCTTGTCATTGTCTTTTTTTTAGTATCAGCTTGTGGTACTAAGTTGAACTTCTGCTACTGCCTTCTGTATTTCTGCTTCCATGTTCTTTCATTTGTTCTGCGACGTGTTGACTTTGTTTTTTGTATATGCAGTGGAAGACATAGGCTGAGGTCGTGTTCTTTAGGGTTATTGACCGTCCTATTCTTACTATGCCTCGTGCCTCCGGCCTAGGGAGTGGAACTTCCCCAAGATTTGAATTTTCCCGGGATGTTAACACTCGTGCCCCCTGTAGATCCAGGAGTTTCTTCTGCCCGTGTGAGTGCTGCAGGTGGCGTGTCCTCTGAGGATTTGTTTGATGCTGCGAATGTTTCCCTTGCTAGGATTGATGGACTTCTGGAAACTGTTTGTGGAGAGATGGCTCGTATTTCGACAACGGTTGAGCGTCTTAGTCGCGTGGATGGGATTCTTCCTCCCGGCCATAGTTTTGATGCTGAGTCTTCGAAGGAGCTTTTGTCGATTGAAGCTAAATATCTTGTTGAGCTTCGTGAGAGCACTTCCCACCTTCGTGCTAGCTTTCAGCTGTTCAAGGAAATGTAGGATGTTTGTTGCAAGCCGTTTGAAGATGAGGCAAGTGTTGTTGTGAGTCAGCTTCAGAGGCAAGATCCTGTTCGTTTGGGGCATGAAGGAGGCCATGTGGATCATACCAAAGAGGTTTGTTTGTGTTTGCTTTTTGATATTTTTTGTGCATTAATGTTCATTGTTAGCTTTTCAGTTATTACTGTTTTGTAGTCATAGGTGACCCTTATTGATTTCATGTGTCCTAAACCTTTTCCTCTTAGCACTAGTGTTTCCTAGGTGACCTTCTCTGTTTACAGTACCTGAACTTCAGGGGCTATAGCACCTGAACTTCTGTCATTTCCATAACTGGCCCTTTTTGTTCCCTCTTGCATTAGAGTAGTTTGCTATCTGTCCTTCTAAGTTTATTGTATTTAGACTTCCACTATGTGTCATTTTGTCATAGCTGACCTTCTTTTATTATGTAATGTGAACTTCTGCTGATTAGGCATTTGTGTTCTACATGATTTTTTTATAGGTTGTTGATGATGGTGCTAGGGTTGAGGAGGATGTTTTACCTGAAAGCACAACTGCTCCTGTGCATGAACCTGTTCCTACGAGTGATGTATCAGTTGATGAGGTTCATGGTAGTGAAAGTAAAGTACCATTTTTCTTGTCCATTTGTCTCATTTTTTATTGTACTTGTTTTTGCATTTTTATCGCTGTGTGCTCATTTGTAATGACTTTCTGTTCTTTACTGCAGAATGATGATTCTAGTGTTTCTCCAGAGAAGGTTGCAGACAAGACCGTGTCAGGCACCGACTGCTCTGACGGGGTGGAGCCAACTGAACCTCAGTCGTCCATTGGCGCTGTGGTTTCTGATGCTGAGCAGGGCAAGACAGCTGTAGATATCATTTTGGAGACAGATCCCGTCGAGGCTGCTGTTGAGACTAGTGGTACTGCTGCTGCAGGCCCGAAGAAGTCTCCTGTAGCAGAGCCATCTGTTGTTGTTGATGCTGGTTCTCTAGCTGCTCCAACTGCTCCAACTGCTCCAACAATTTTTGTTGTTTCAGATTCTCCAACTGGTCGAACTGCTGCTGCTATCCTCGCTGATGATGCTGCAATGTCTACTAGACATGACGATGAAGAGACTGAAAGCGATAGCGTGGGAGAGGAGGTTGATCATTCCAGTGCTGCGACTGGAATAGGAAAGAATCCATAAAGAGAGGAGCATGCTTCTCTCTTCTTTCCCCATCCCCGTTCCTTTTGTTTTTGGTTTTGGTTCATGATATCCCTGTGAACTGCCTGTGTGGTGCAAGTTGAACTTCTGGTTTGTGCTTTGTCGGTTGGTTGGTTTGTAAATAAAGTTTAGTGAACCTGTTTCTATGTGGAGGGAGGTCTGTAATGCATGGGTTGTGATGTTTATAATCCTGTTGTTTTATCTTTTCTGGTGTAGCAGCTGAGATGTGCTTGTGTTTGAATGTTGTGCTGGAATGTTGCTCTTATTTTGTATTTCTTTTACTGAGTAGATAGTGAACTTACTCTCGTCCGAAAGAAGGTTAATGACTTTTATTTCAGTGTTACTAGGCTTAAGAATGACCGTTCTAAGAGGTGAGTGCAGCTGGCCAGAATTTACATCCATCCACCACTATGAACTGCCTGTTGTTTCATACCTGAACTTCTTTACAGTTTGTTGTTGAACTTCTAATATCTTCTCTGTGCTTAACATCTAGTCTTTTTTTACTGCCTACCACTATGAACTGCCTGTTGTTTCATACCTGAACTTCTTTACATTTTGTTGCCGAACTTCTAATTTCTTCATCTGTGTTGAACATCTAGTATTTTTACTGCCTATTGTGATGTAGCTGAACTTATGTGCTTATATGTGTGATGACTTTCTTGAGTTCCTGATGCTTAAGTTCTTTTTTACTTTCTATTGCTTGTTTTAAATCAAAGATCATGTTCCAAAACAATGAGTGTGAAGCTACTGTTGAAGATGTAGCAATATCTTTTTCTCCTCGCGGAATGCTTCGATCTAATGTAGCTGAGATTGCACTGTATTGTCCACGTGCGAAATACCAGAAATCAGATAAACTCACTCTGCTGTATTGGATTTGTGTAAGTCAACCCTATAGTGATTTCTTTTCTGTTTTGTTCCTTACCATTTTATTTAAAACTTGTTTGTCTCATTTTGTATTTTCATATGTTGTCATTGTTTGGATTATTTTAGGACAAGATTTTGAGAGGTCAATTTGATTCCGATATGAGGAAGTACTTCATGGCGATTGGTCCAGATAGCATGGATGCACATGATTCTGTAAGCAATATCTTGTTCTTTGTCTATGTATTAGTTTGCACTGCGATCCACTGTGTTTACATTGTTTTATTTTTCTTTGTACTGTTTGATATTAATTTTCAGTTTTCAATGATTCGTGTGTTTATGTTGCTTTAGGTTGTTTCCCCACTTTTGACCCGCCTGAGATTCCTGTTAACTTGGGTGGTGTTGGTCATTGGGTTTCGATATTTCTTGACCTGAAGAATTCAAGGTTCCAACTTCTCGACTCCCACTATGGACCAGAAGATGACTGTGCGGTACGCCTGTTTCGGCGGATGACTGGTAACATTAAGAAGCTTTGGAACGATGCCAGCAACGACAGGGAGACAACCTTCAGTCCAGTTACTATTGACCATTTCCAATTGGATTGGATTGATGTCCCCCAGCAGAATAACAAGTATGAGTTCCACTTTGTCTCTATCACTTCTGTTTATTTGTAGTTGTACGTAGGCTGTGACTTCTTTTATTCGTTGGCTTTCTTTTTTGTTCTAACACTGTTCTTTTTGTGTTTGATGGCAGTATCGACTGCGGATTCTTCATGCTTACGAATGTTAAGTCGTCTCATATGGGGTTCTTGCAAACTACTCCCATCATAATATCGTGGATATCAGAAAGACGTGGCTTTACTCTATTGCTTCTTCTAACCTGTTTGAAATAGACTTCAAAAGTCTGTTTGGCTACTATACATGTAAGCCTTCACACTTGGACTGCTTGCCTGTACTTCATCTTTTATTGTACATGAACTTCAGGATATGATGCCTTTTTATGCATTTTAGTTAGTTCTAGTTGATTGTTTTCCAATTCATCAGTTTATGTTGAACTGTGCCTTTGGTTGTGCCTGAACTTCATTTAGTTTTGAAATGCAACACATTTTTTTAGGTCGGCTTTAGTAGTGACCATGTCATCTATATTAGTTGGGTTGTACATTGTGCTGTACCTGAACTTCGGTTATAATTAATGGTATTTTTTGTCTTCCTTTTCTTTGACAGTGGATTCGTTGGACTTGACCGATTACCACTATTCATTCCTCGGGTCACAGGAATAGTGTCACGACCGGTTCTCCGGACATAAATTTCCAGAAAAGACCGTCGTGCTCATCAGCCCCAGGATTACTGTTAGCTGATGAGGCTCCAACTTGATATAGAAATTCCAAGCAGAATACAACATATGTAGTACAAGACCATTCTGGCCTGTGAGTACAACAAACGGTTTCTAGTGGTTGATGGCGGAAGCGGTCTGTGAAACATCAGTGTCTATGGGGCTCCATTTCCCACAGGAACAGCTGACCAGGTTAACTCCTATCTTCACGAGGCTGCTATCTCCATTGTGTGGGTTCCGGGGCTGGCATCGCGTCGCTCCTCTCCGAGCAAGAAAATCTGGCCAAGACAATAGCCAGGGACAAGCCAGTGAGTACTTTGAATGTACTCGCAAAAATTATGAACACAGGTGTAATATAACAATGATGTGCTAAAAATATTTTTTGCTCATGACGTCAGTCACAAAAGATGAATGAAACTCTGATGCGTGCAAGCAAGTTATTTATAAAAACGCAATAACATGGTAGTATAAAAATTTATGAAACAAATAACAAGCAATGCCACAGTCGGGCGTCTTAGCGACACCACATAAAGGGCTTTAAAGGAAATGCCACAGTCGGGCGTCTGAGCGACACCACATAAAGGGCTTTAAAAGAAATGCCACAGTCGGGCGTCTGAGCGACACCACATAAAGTGCTTTAAAAGAAATGCCACAGTCGGGCGTCTGAGCGACACCACATAAAGGGCTTTTAAAAGAAATGCCACAGTCGGGCGTCTGAGCGACACCACATAAAGGGCTTTAAAAGAAACAATCATAGTGAATATCCCGGAGGTAGAACCATCCCAGAGATACTCGATAATAACAATAATATCACGGTAGTCAACAATAATAATAATCATAGTTATCACAAGTCACGAGTAGTAATTCCATTTCTGGTTAACCGTTTCACCTCCGAAGACCGACACTAAGACCGACACCTGACCCATCCCAGACTATAATCCTTAACCATGGACACGGCTATTCGAATAGGTTTATTCTCTGCAGAGGGTGTACTGTTTACCCACGAGTAACGGATTTCTTTAGTCCATCGGGACTAATTCCGTCTACGGCCTTTTTGTTGAAAACCACCTAACTTGCACACACCAGCTTAACTCACACGTGTCTGGAACCACCCACGACACCTGTTAAGCAAACTCTAAGTGGGGAGGCTACAACCTCGCGTTGCATGGGATCAAATTTATATCGCGCGCTCTAAGGGGTGGCCTCCCCTCTCGGTCCCAACCAGAAACACCCATGCCCCCGGACCAGGTGGCCTGCCTACCAGCTACAACCGGTATCTTCCACCATGGCCTCTCTATATGGTGTGTGCTAGAAAAAGGTTGACAACTTACTGAACCGTACTCTACTTGTAGAGACGAGTGGTAGTACGAAACAAGTATGGGGGTTACTGGCACAAGACTCGATCTACGGTCGACTCAGGAGGTTTAGGTATTCCCTGCATGGTTAGTATAACGAATATATTTCAACCAACAGAGTCACTGCTCATATCACCTTACCATGCCATACCAGACATAACCGTCCCGACGGAGACCGGCGACAAACTCATGCCTACCCAAGGCAGAGGTTTTCCCGGGTTCCTGCCGGTATGCATGCAAGGCACATGAGGGTGATTATCATCACAAGTGTGTTCATTTCCAACAGCCTGGAAATCACTAATATGCACTCATGCATATGATCATACCACATGAAATAACGAGTCCTTTGAAATGCGGTGGTGTTATAAATGTATCCACGATCACACCAAAAAAATATTATGCCGGGATTCAGAATGCTTGCCTTCAATGTGTGGAAAAGCAGGGTGCACTCCAAAACTTGAAACATTTCTCCCCTCTTCAAAAATCCTATTTTAGCAATATAAAAGAATTAACACACAAAATAAAAACAGCACCAAAAGTTGTTTTGAAATTTTTTCAAATAAATCTTAAAATAAACTAGGTGAAATTTGAGAGAGGTAGGAAAAAGAATCAACTCATTTGGAGTTATATTTAAAAAGTTATAGCCAGTCAAAGATTTGGTCAAATCTGTTTTTAAAATAAAACAGAAAAGAAAACGTTTCAGATAGAAATACGCTTTCGGAGCGGGGAAAACATACTGGGTGGATTACGTCTTCACTTAAACACGCGTGGCGGCGGAGTGGGTCACTGACAGTGGGTCCACGGGGCCCACTAGTCAGGTTTGACTAGTCTCTCTCCCTCTCCTTCCTCTGTCCCGAGCGGAGGCGGAGCTCCGGCGATCGTCGCCGGCGACTGGCGGCTCCTCGCGGGGCCCCAAGGGTGGGGATGGATGCGCCACTCCAGTGCGGTCATCCCGGTGGTTGCCAGGCCGGTGGGGATGGAGGGAGCTGCCGGCGGCGAGCTTTGCGGTGGAGGAGGCCTCGGTGTCGAAGTGGTTTTGTGGCTGCGATGGCTCCCGATCAAAATCAAGCAGGGGGTTGAGTTCCTGGAAGGAAAGAGGGGTTCTTGGTGAAGAGAACGGAGAGGGGGAAGTACTGGAGGTGCCGGATTGGCCGGGGCGGTGGCGGCGGCAGGAGTTGCCGGAGATGAGGAAGGAAGCTCTCCTGGGTCGATTGGCGAGCTGGGGAAGCGTCATTTGGGTGGCCTAAGGTTGCCCGTGTGCGGGAACGGCCAGGGGCGTCCATTTATAAGCGAGGCAAGGCGGTTCCGTGGCGGCCGTGGATAAGCTTCCGGCGAACCGACGTTCTGTAGCAGCAGGGCATCGTGGCGGCGACGAGCGCTAGCGGACATGGATGCGGATGAGCTCGCACTGCTCCAGGGGCCAGGTGGCGAGCGGGAGGGGTTTGGGCGGCGCTGCCCGTGGCTGGAGCCACTGCGGACGCCGGAGTGCCACCAAGAACGCCCTGGCGGCGGCGCTGTAGCGTGCCAGGGTGGTTTGGCGCGATGCTGCGAGGCGGGGAGTGCGTGGCGAGGTGCTGCCGTGTGGGCCAAAGCCAGGGGGGCAGCGTGTCGGCTCGGGCGCGGCATCGTGCAATACGCGCGCTCTGGGCGCGTCCAGTGCATGCACTGAGTGTGCTCGACGAAATGCCCGAGCATGCTAGGAGTCGCGGTTGAGGCTGGGGGTTAACAGGTCTAGGTTTGGGCTTGCAAGGAGATCAGTGGACAAGCTGGTTTGGTCAGGGGATTAGGTTCACAGTGCAATGCCAAAACTCATGTCAAAACAGATCATGCGCATAGGGTGTTTGACAAAATGCTAAGGGCACTTAGGCAGGTCTTGGAGTGGCCAAAAGCTCCAGATGGTGGTCTCTTTAGATGTACACGAGGGTGGTGAGGTTAGTTGGCCAAAAGCAGAAACTTGCTAGTGTAAGTTTTACAAAACTTCAATTCTGGACAGGAAATAAATAGCATTATTTCATGAACCAAAAATGATCCAAAAGGTGCATGCTCCTGGACTTAAGGGTTTACCATGGGGGACTACAAGTAGGAGAAATAATCAAGGGTTAAATAGCAAGTAAAAACATGGTTGCTGTACAAACCATCAAGTTGGTCTAGACTGAAGATGAGGTTGATTCACTCAAATTTTTCAAAGAACAACACTAGGTTTTTGCACAAAGTGGAATCTTAGGCCATTACCATCATCCCATAATTTTGGTGGAGGCTAGAAAGAATTATTTAAAGGAGTTGTAGTGCAAAATTGCCCACTGGACCAGAGAACAAAATTTGATGTAGAGCTCAAAATATTTCATGAATGAAATATATTTTTGCATAAAAGTGATTTAAAAACATCACATGACATCTCCAAATTTTGGTTGGAATTTTAAGTGAATTTATCAAATGGTTGTAGTTCAAATATGGCCATTTAACCTTGAAAAACCATTTTCAAGAAAATAAAGATCAAGCAACTTAATTATTTAATTAGTTACACTGATAAAAGGAAAGTTTTTCTTGAGAGGTTAAACAAGTCCAATAACATATTTGAAAAGTTTTCTCTTTGGGAAAAACTCATCATAACAGGGAAGGAAATGATTTAAAAATCAAAATGGAGCTCAGAAATCCAAAGTTTTAATTCCTGGCAAAAAATTTAATTCATTAAAACAAGGCCAAATTTTTGGGGTGTCACAAATAGCAACCTAGGGAGGAATCAATGAGTGAAACTCCGAGAGAAGATGATAGCGCTCGAACCCTTATTCCTTCCAAGTTGGGGAAGCAGGCTGACGGTATTTGTGGTGCTCTAAACACCCCTTGCTCCAGGAAGGTTGGTGCAGTCGTAGCAGATGAAGCAGAGGTGATTTCGTCGGATGATGATTTTGAGAAGATTGCTTATCTGAAGAATAGTAAATCTGCTGCTCGTTCTGTAGCTGGGAGAGGTGGGAAGAATGCTGTCATCACCAGGAGGAAACCAACAGTTGAGTCTGGCAATGTAACTTCCTCCAAGAGAGCATCGAGATTGCCTTTGAAGTGGCGTTCTACTGTCGCTCCCCTAAATAAGTACATTTACCCTCATCTATCACAGGCCTGGAGAGTGAAAGAGTTTGTGCTTAGTGATGAAGGTCTGGAGAAGTATTCCGAGTGACTTTTCTTCTTCTTATTTTTGTTCCTGCGAGAGATGCTATTTTGTTCAGAACTTCTGTTTTATTAGTATGTGAATTTCTGTTAATTTCTCCCTGCCTTTTGGAGTTATAGTTTGTGAACTTCTGTTGTATTAGTTTATGAACTTCTATTGTATTAGTATCTGAACTTCTGTTGTATTAGTTTCTGAACTTCTGTTGTATTAGTGTCTGAACTTCTAATATTTTTTCCATCCTTTTAAATCTGCAGAAGAAGCTATTGCATGTTTAACATCCCTGGGAATGTGATTGACCTCATAGGGCATGTCCTTTATACTCTTTTCGGTGAAGGGCAGCAGATGGAAGGAGATATAATGGATTATCTCATAAGATTGTGGAAGGATAAGTCGAAGACCTCTGATATCTTCTCTTCTCCCGACAGGGTTGTACTTAGTCCCTACTTCATACAGGTTTCAGTTCTTTGCACCCCTGTCTCCCTTTTTTGCTCTAGTTTTGGTGTAGTGGCATTTGGGAGGTTGTTTTAATTCTGTTTTGTGAATGCACAACACTGCCCGGAGTATGATTTCTTCGCTGCAACAGTTCCAAAGTTTGATGCAAAAAATTCGGCTAAATTCCTCCCAATGTTTGTTCGCAAGGGAGAAGACCTTCGTAACGCAAAGCTAGTTAGGTTTCTATAACTCTATGCTTTTTTTAATTTTATGTACATGCTTTTGCTGAGTTTGTCAAGAAGTTTGTGTTCATCCCGGTTGTTCAATACCTATGCTTTATAGTTTGTGTTCACCATTTCTTTCATTTTTGGCAGGTTTTTTGATACTATTCAAGCCAATTGACACAATAGCGCACTATAGTGTGTATGTGCTGAATAGATATCGTGGGAGCATTGACATCCTTGATTCACTTCCTTACAGTAATAAGGGAATGTCACGAGCATATTTCCATGGTGACTGCCAAAATATCGTGAGTGTTTCTTAGCCTGAACCTCCTTTCATATTTTCTTGTTTGACACGAAGTTTATTATGCCTTCTGTTGACAAAATATCTTTCGGCCTCTACTTTTGGTAATACTGCTTGAACTATCTATCATTTGATAGTTGAACTTCTAGTATTTGTTTAGCTGTATCTTATGCAAGTGTCGCTTTTATGCACCTGAACTTAACTATTTTTGGTTAACATGTTTTTGATTTCATCTTATTTTGTCATTTCTTGCAGATCAAGAGATTTGTTGGGTTGCTCGAGGAGGTGTACGGCAAGGCTGCGTACAAAGCGAGCAAGCAGCCTAACTGGGTGACTATTGCAAAGAGGCCGACCTTTATCGATGTTCCAAAGCAAGTGAATAACAATTGTGGTTTCTTTGCCATGAAGTTCTGCTCTACATATGATGACGATGAGCTTGTTGATGATTTTAGTGATGTGGAGGTATGTTTTGTCTCATCATCCTTTTCATTTTTGTTGTGTTTTTTGGCTGAGACGCTCCTGCTGTAGTTTTAGTTATCCTTTACTAAACCATCATTTTCATTTCTTGTTTGCAGGCTGCTGCAAATGACTGGAAGGCCGAGTTCATGCACACTCTAATCTTTAGTGACAAGAATGAAGTCTTGCGTACAGAGCTTCCTAAAGAGATCCAGTCCTTGTGCCCGTGAATTTGGAGCATTAGTTTCAGTGTAGATTTGATTTCGTAAAGATTTAGGTTTGATAGTGATTGGAATGATTCGGTAAAGATCTGATTGTTAGAATGGTTTAGTAATTTGTGTATCTATAGCTATAGAACTATTATTTATGATATTGAGGACAAATGTATCTGGTGTGAAGAATGATTTGGCTCTATGAATTTCAATGTACTGCATCATTTGTCAGTATCCATGTGTTGTGTGTTTTTTCCCCGACGTATGTACTTGAACTTCTCTCTGGGCTATGGTTGAACTGCTGGTTTTTTTTATGTGCCCGAGCATATAATCTTTGACTTGACCTGATGCTTGAGACCTTGCTGGACTGCTGGTTTGAGATGGGAGAGGATTTTCTGTGTCGTGTAATGTATTTTTATTTTTCAATTCAACCGATATGTGGCCTTTTGCAGAGAATCTATATGTGCTTTTTTGTGATTTTTCAACTGCAAATGGTTTTCAAATATAACTTCATGCAAAAATAGTGTCATACACTCCTTTACGTTTCTTTATCTTTTTGTCGGCATTCAAGATGAACTTCTGCACGTATCCAAACAGAAACTTCACTTGTGAACGTGTTGTCTTAGGCTTGCTAACCTTAGTTCATAGGGCAATACTTTTTTTTGTAAACATATTTTTCCCTACATCAATTTATATACCAGAACTTTTTCTGCAATCTGACCTGAACTTTAGACTGTATAATTATTCCTGCTTGCTTGAACTTCTTATGGATTACAACACCAGCACATCCTGTCATAATATACCAGAACTTCCATTGTAAGCTTACTTGAACTTCATAGTGTATAGTTTTTCATTTTTATTCCATCTTGCACATTTATTGAATACATCACCAACACATCACTTCCTCTCATTATATACCAGGCTGCAGAAATATTAGTTGAACTTCACAATGTATTTTTTCATTTTTATTACTGCTTGCTCTTTCGTGCAATACATCACCAGCACCTCCTGTCATACTATACCAGGACTTCTGCAATAAGCTTACTTGAAATTCTACTGTATAATTTCTTTGAAAGTTCAACAATAAAAGTTCAAGTAAGCTTCTTCTCCCTAAAATATTCTTTCAAAAGTGTAATAACATTTTGCACATTGACATGACATAATTTTGCTTTGTTTAATTGAACTAGTCTAATTGGTCATCGGCCTTGCGCTCCTCCTAGGCTTTGGTTCTAGTGGTTTTTGCTTGACATGTACCTCTTCCTCTTCCACTTCATCTTCCTCTTCCTCTTCCTCTTGTCCTCTTCCTCTTTATCGTCCTCTTCCTCTTCATTGTCATCTTCCTCTTCCTCTTTGTCTTCCTCTTCTTCCATGGTGTCTTCATCTTCGTCTTCCTCTTCATATTCCACCACTTTCTTGTTGCTGGCTCTGGGTTTTGCTTTCTGTTTCTTCTCTGGCTTTTTGCTTGTCTTTTCAGCATCAGCATGCTTCAGGCATGTTCTTACATTATGTGGTTCATACTTCTTGCATATGCTACAAAGTCTGCTGCTTGCTTTCTGTGGGTGTGATCCCTTGTTTTGTTCTATAACTTTGGGCTGCTGTTTTTGAACTTTGGGTTGCTTGACCTCCTCTGTATCGTTTCTTTCTAAGAGTGTTGTACATTTGAGCTTGTTGTGTCCTACAACCTTTTTGCACACACTACATTGGCTGTGTCCAAGTGGCACTCCGTTCCCATCGAGCATGACGACTCTTCCTGCAGGTGGTGCCTTTATTTGAGCTCTCTCACTTTTCTTTGCTGCGGAAATTTTATTCTTACCCTTTGTTTTAGAGTACAGAGGCATTCTCATCGTCTCTTGCTACCGCTGCTGCATTAATTGGTCAACACCCTACTTGGATTGGTTGGCTTGAGCAGCGGCCTGGAGCATTTTAGCTGCATAATAATGAAGGTCATCTTCAATTTCAGCATCCGCTCGATTTGTTGAATGTATTACATCAAGCTCTTCCACTAGCCTCTTGAGAGCATAGAAGGCTCTGTCATATTGCTGGTCACATCTCATTGCTTTCTTGTTAACCATCAAATTTAGCTGCAGCAAGATGTCTTGCTTCGATAGTCTTGAGCTGACATCCGATGCAGTCGTGTTGTAGTCCCTTGTATCAAATGTTGGTTGTGATCTTGCAGTCTTTGTGTACCGTTTGAGGATATACTTGTCTGGAAATTTGTCAGGCTTCAGGTGGTCCAGTATGTTCATGATGTGAAGGCAGAAGAGGCCTGCATTTTGTGATGAATGCAGAATACATAGTTTGCGAGCCAGCAATGAGTTTCATCTATTTGATATGATACTACTAGTTTAGGTATTTAATGAGTTTGTTTTCCACCCACCTGTGTGTGTCCATAGCTCACACTCATATATTTCATTATCAGGGTCAGCTACAACCTGGAATTCATGCTTTGACCAGGCAAATCTTTCTTCATCATCATGGCCAGCCTTGTTGTGGTAGTACACAAGGTACTTAGTGGGCTCTGTTGCAGGCTTTGCGCGAAATAGTGTCACTTTTCTCATCCTAGTACTCATCTCGGTGTACACGGCTCTCGTGTACTTGATAGCCATGTCTTCCTCGTAGCCGTAGGTTGTCTTTGTCACAGGATTGGTCTGCACACATGTCAAGAAATAAGATATTAGTCCAAGCAGAGTCATTTTTTTAAATACAGTATGAACATGTTGAAGGAAGTCACAATATGATGGGGTGTTTTTTGTCTTTAATACCATGTTGGTGATTGTTTTCTTGTTCTCCTTTTGCATCCTAGTTTGTATGCACGCATTTACCCGCCTAGCAAACTTGTGTAGGTTCTGGGTCCCCTTGACAAACCCTCTCTTGAGCATGTGATTCATGCTCTCGCTTTGTTGTGTGGAAGTCATTCTAGCACAGAAAAAATTCTTGTAAAATGCTGAAATCCACATCTTCCTATCATTCCAGAGCTGCATCATCATCTGGTCATTTTGTAGGTTGAACTTCTGCACGAGTGTAGCCTAGGCAGTTTCAAACTCTATAGGCATTAGCGGCCAGTTCAAGATCGCTCTGAATTCCTATTTGAATGTGTCATACTTTTTGTACAACAACGCGAGGTATTCCTTGAACTTCTTCAGGACGTGCCATCGGCATAGCTTGTGGACGGTGTTTGGGAATGATTGAGGTATAGCTTTCGCCATCGACGGGCACTGGTCTTCATGAATTAAAAAAAGTGAAACTTTGCTTCTTTTTACTGATGGTGAACTTATGTTGTACAAGTACTTGAACTTCACAGGTAGCAGTAGGACAAACAAATAATGTGACATATATTTTTTCTTACAGCAGTGTGGTTGAACTTCTGTGGTACCAGTGCTTGAACTTCACATACATAACTATATTTTTCCTGAACATGTTTCATGTGTTTTTTCTTGCAGCAGTGTCCTTGAACTTCTATGGTTCCTCTATTTGAACTTCACATCCTAAACTATATCTTTTCTAAACATGTGACATATAATTTTGCTTCTTATACTGTTTTTGTTGGACTTCTGTGCTAACAGTGGTTGAACTGCTTGCTTAACATTATTTTCAGAAAAAACCAGTCTACGCAGATACATACCCATAGACTCTACAATTGATGAAACTTGTAGAGTTTTTTTTTCCGAACTTACCTGTTAGAATGCAAGTTGGATGTTTGTTGTTCATGCAACTTACAAATGTATCGAACAACCACTTGAATGACTTTGCATCTTCATCTCTAATTAGGGCAACATCAAATATCGTTAATTGCAAGTGATGGTTTGTTCCAACAAACACTCCCAGAGGCATATGAAATCTGTTGGTCTTGTAAGTTGTGTCGAATGTGACGCAATCGCCAAAGTCTTGATATGCTCCTCGACAGCTTGCATTGGACCAGAAAATGTTTTTAACTGTTTTGTCGCTGTCTACTTGTATGTCACAGAAAAACTCATCATTAATGGCCTTCATGTCTTTAAAGAAAGATACAAGTTTCAATACATCATCCAGATCATATTTTCTTGCATTCATTGCTTTCCTAAAAATTATATGCAAGCATGCATTTTGTTATCTTTGCTAGCAATGGGTTGTGATTGAGGATGCTATGTACATTGCAGTATGTGCATTTTTTGAAATACTTACTGGTTTAATAGGTCTCATCCGGTCATGCTTAGGAAGTAGCTTCCATCTTCATTTTTAGATAGAATGGACATGATTGTTGTATGCTTGACATCGTGGTACTGCAGGAGCTTTACGTACTCAAGAATAGTGGGGGTCATAATTCTTGTGTGAGTGCAAGAATACCAGCATGTCATCATATTGCATGAGGTGGTGATTATAATTGTACTCAATGTCCACTACCGCACATGTGTCATCCTCCTGCACCTTCACCCTCATTCTTGCATTGCAGCCTGTCCTCTATGATGTTTTGTTTTGTTTCCTGTCAGCCTCTGAAACAGAAGTTGTGTGTTTCCCTTGGAACGCGCAAACAAAATACTTGTGATTTTTATTCCCTCTCGTCTTCCTGATTCCAAAACCTGCGTGTCCAGCGTATCTGTTATAAAACTCCCTTACTTTCTCTACATTCTGGAATCACATTTTTAGTCTTGGTATTAGATAATCCAGAAGATCCGGCATCTATAGAAAAAGAAAAAATAATGCAAATGGCATGTTAAAATGCAGTTTATGATCTTGTTATCCTGGAGGGAGTATAAAATTGGCAGATAATACATGATGCGTATATAAACACCTAAATTTTTGTTTCACTTACGTGCGTGTATGATCGCAACTCCATTGGAGTCTACTGCTGGCCCTCTGGGATGGGGCACTGTCGGCGTTCTGGGAATGGGGGTCCCCAGACTTGCCTGCCTGCGGCCCATGGCGTAGCTCCACCAGTGGCCCAGCATGGCCCGTCTTCATCAACCAACACTCAAGACCCTCGCGTGGCGGATGACACAAGGCCTCCTCAGGAGCGGCCTCACCAGGCAGGCTCACAAGGGAGGCGGACATATCAAGGCAAGGGGTACCTCATGAGGTTCTCGTGATGCAAGCCATGACGACCAAGGCTAGGCAGGCGTCGAGCAGGCGCCAGCGCGCGCAGTGTCCTCGTTTCCCCTTTGGTGCTAAGGGGGCAAGCGTAGGCGTGGAGTACCAATGCATCAGGCAAAGGTTTCCATATCGATGCAACAAGACCAAGACTAGCAGGACGGCAGGACGGAGGTCATCATGGAGCCCAAGATGGCGTCACCACCGGCGCCTTTGACAGGCGAAGACCACCTTTAGTCAGGATAGCTTGTACTAGCTGTCCCATTTCAAATTGGCCGTTGTTGGATCCCTTCTCGCTCAATATTTGGGAAGAGGACTGATACGTCTCCATCGTATCTATAATTTTTGATTGTTCCATGCCAATATTATTCAAATTTTATATACTTTTGGCAACTTTTTATACTATTTTTTGGGACTAACATATTGATCCCATGCCCAGTGTCAGTTCCTATCTGTTGCATGTTTTTTGTTTTGCAGAAACCCAATATCAAATGGAGTCCAAATGGGATAAAAACGGACGGAGATTTTTTTTGGAATTTTATGATTTTTGGGAAGTAAAATCAACGCGAAACAGTGTCCGGGGTGGCCACGAGACAGGGGGGCGCGCCCTCCCCCCTGGCCGCGGCCTGGGCTCTCATCGGCCACTCGTAAGGCGGTTGAAGCTCTTCTTTTGGCGCAAGAAAGCTAATTTTATGAGAAATATCTGGTCGAAAGATTCACCCCAGTCGGTGTTACGGACTCTAGATATAAAGGAAACGGTGAAGGGGTAGAATCTGGGAACGCAGAAACAGAGAGATAGATCCAATATCGGAGGGGCTCTCGCCCCTCCCAAGCCATGGGAGCCAAGGACCAGAGGGTAAACCCTTCTCCCATCTAGGGAGGAGGTCAAGGAAGAAGAATAAGAAGGGGGGGCTCTCTCCCCCTTGCTTCCGGTGGCGCTGGAGCGCTGCCGGGGGCCATCATCATCACTGCGATCTTCACCAACAACTTCACCGCCTTCATCACCGACTCTTCCTCCCTTTATGCAGCGGTGTAACCTCTCTCTTACCCCCTGTAATCTCTACTTAAACATGGTGCTCAACGCTATATATTATTCCCCAATGATGTATGGCTATCTTATGATGTTTGAGTAGATCCGTATTGTCCTATGGGTTAATTGATGATCGTGATTGGTTTGAGTTGCATGTTTTATTATTGGTGCTGTCCTATTGTGCCCTCCGTGTCGCGCAAGCGTGAGGGATTCCTGCTGTAGGGTTTGCAATATGTTTATGATTTGCTTATGGTGGGTGGCGTGAGTGAACAGAAGCACAAACCCGAGTAAGTAGGTTGTTTGCGTATGGGATAAAAGGGGACTTGATACTTTAATGCTATGGTTGGGTTTTACCTTAGTGAATCTTTAGTATTTGTGGATGCTTGCTAGAGTTCCAATCATAAGTGCATATGATCCAAGTAGAGAAAGTATGTTAGCTTATGCCTCTCCCTCAAATAGAATTTTAACAGTGATTACCGTTCTAGTTATCGATTGCCTTGGACAAATAACTTCCTCGTAACAAAAAGCTCTCCACTAATACTTACTTTATTGCTTCTTTATCTAAACAGCCCCTAGTTTTTATTTACATGTTCTTTATTATCTTGCAAGCCTATCCAACAACACCTACAAAGCACTTCTAGTTTCATACTTGTTCTAGGTAAAGCGAACATCAAGCGTGCGTAGAGTTGTATCGGTGGTCGATAGAACTTGAGGGAATATTTATTCTACCTTTAGCTCCTCGTTGGGTTCGACACTCTTACTTATCGAAAACTGTTGCGATCCCGTATACCTGCGGGTTATCAAGACCTTTTTCTGGCACCGTTGCCGGGGAGTCATAGCGTGTGGTGAATATTCTCGTGTGTGCTTGTTTGCTTTATCACTAAGTAATTTTTATTTGCTGTTCTTAGTTGTTCTCTATCTTTAGTTATGGATATGGAACACAAAATACCAAAAAAATTAGAGGTACTTGCTACTCATGTAGACGGGGTAACTCCTAAAACCCCTGATTCTCATTATGTGAGAGATATTATGTACTACTTTGATAATCCTGAGAAAACCCCATTCAACTTTATAATGGGAGACACGTTGGATCAACGTGAATACTTTAGGGATTATCGCTCGACACAAAAAGGGAAACTATTATGGGATCAATTTATTATGTTGCGTTGGTATGCCTGGAATCTATGCTTGAGATATGATATTACTTGTTGCTCTAGGATGGAGACTCCACACCTCCACTTTTCATGCAAATTTAACGATAATGAATCCTTAGCTTCTTATGTTAATGGTATATATGATTACTATGATGTGGAACAAATAGAAGAATTTGTTGCTTTTAAGGCTGCCTATGATATTGAAGCTTTGTTTGAAAAGTATGAAGCTTTTGATGATGATGGTTATAGGCCAGAAAATCTTGCTATACTTGGATATTTCTATGAAAATTATGAATACAATTACTATATTAATGCTTTTATGAAGAAAGTCAACGCTGTCCAAGAATAGATTAATATTTTGTAGGAAGCCATGGAAGAATAAATTGATGAAACAATGAGCTCATTGGATGAAAAAGATGTGGAGAGCGAAGAACAAAAGGAGGAAGAGCGGATTAGCTACCCATGCCCACCTTCTAATGAGAGTAACCCTCCAACTCATACATTGTTTATTTCCCCTTCGTGCTTACCGAAGGATGATTGCTATGATCCCTTGAATTTGTCTAAAATATCCCTTTTTAATGATGCTTGCTATGCTTGTGGCCAAGATGCCAATATGAATTATGCTTATGCAGATGAACTTGCTATAGTTCCTTATGTTAAACATGAGATTGTTGCTATTGCACCCACGTATGGTAGTCCTATTATCTTTTTGAATTCTCCCTATCACACTTTATCGGAGAAGTTTGTGCTTATTAAGGATTACATTGATGGGTTGCCTTTTACCATTGCACATGATAATTTTGATGAATGTAATATGCATGTGCTTCCTGCTCCTAATTGCAATTATTATGAGAGAGGAACTATTTCTCCACCTCTCTATGTTTCCCATACTATGAAATTGCAAGAAACTGCTTATACTATGCATTGGCCTTTACTTGGTGTGCATGAATTGTTCTTTTATGACATGCCGATGCATAGGAAGAGAGTTAGACTTCGTTGTTGCTTGATATATGTTACTTTGTGCTCACTACTAAATTACAAATCATTGTTAATTAATATTGGCTTTGATATACCTAGGGATCCGGGTGGATTCATTACTTGAGCACTAATTGCCTAGCTTAATGGCCTTAAAGAAAGCGCTGCCAGGGAGACAACCCGGAAGTTTTAGAGAGTCATTTATTTCTGTTGAGTGCTTTTATATAGTTTAAAAACCAAAAAAATAAAGAGGGGAACCTAAAAACTTTTCAAAAAGGAAAGTGAAAGTAAGAAAGACAAGCATTGTTGAAGTGCGAGCTAGCCTTGAACTTTGTTCATGCTCACGGAAACTTTGTGAATCTTGATTACAGAAACTTTTCAACAAAAATAATTATCCCCTTGTATAATTCCATTGTATTATAAAAATAATGTGCCAAGGTTTGCCTTTAGGATGTTTACAATGCTTGTTGGTTTGTACGGTGCTGGACAGAAACTTTGGCTGTAGTGCGCGATTTTACATTTATAACCGGAACGTCAATTGGTTATGATTCCTTTTGCACTGTCTTTTTGTACAAATTGTTTATGTTTCCTAATTTTGGTATAATTTTTGGGGTACCATAAGTATGGTGGATGTTCAGATTGCTCCAGACTGTTCTGTTTTTGACAGATTCTGTTTTTGATGCATAGTTTGCTTGTTTTGATGAATCTATCAATTTATATTAGTGGATTAAGCCATAGAAAATCTATATTACAGTAGAAACAATGCAAAAACAAAATATGAATTGGTTTGTTACAGTACTTAGAGTGGTGATTTGCTTTATTATACAAACGGATCTTACCGAGTTTTCTGTTGAAGTTTTGTGTGGATGTAGTGTCTAATCGAGGATGTCTCGATATGAGGAAAATGAAGAGAGGCAAGAGCTCAAGCTTGGGGATGCCCGAGGCACCCCAATTAAATATTCAAGGAGACTCAAGCTTCTAAGCTTGGGGATTCCCCGGAAGGCATCCCCTCTTTCTTTAACAAGTATCGTATGTTTTCGTATTCGTTTCGTTTATGCATTATGTGCAAGTCTTGGAGCGTCTTTTGCATTTAGTTTCCAATTTTCTTTTATGCACCATGCTGGTATGAGATAGTCCTTGGTTGATTTATAGAATGCTTATTGCACTTCACTTAAATCTTTTGAGTATGGCTTTATAGAATGCTTCATGTGCTTCACTTATATCATTTGAAGTCTGGATTGCCTGTTTCTCTTCACATAGAAAACCGCCATTTATAGAATGCTCTTTTGCTTCACTTATATTTGTTAGAGCGTGGGCATATCTTTTGTAGAAAGAATTAAACTCTCTTGCTTCACTTATATCTATTTAGAGAGATGACATGAATTGGTCATTCACATGGTTAGTCATAAAATCCTACATAACTTGTAGATCGCTGAATATGATATGTTTGATTCCTTGCAATAGTTTTGCGATATAAAGGAGGTGATATTAGAGTTATGCTAGTGGGTGACTATGGACTAGTAGAAACACTTGTGTTGAGGTTTGTGTTTCCCGTAGCATGCACGTATGGTGAACCGCTTTGTGATGAAGTTGGAGCACAATTTTATTTATTGATTGTCTTCCTTATGAGTGGCGGTCGGGGACGAGCGATGGTATTTTCCTACCAATCTATCCCCCTAGGAGCATGCACGTAGTACTTTGTTTTCAATGGCTTCTAGATTTTTGCAATAAGTATATTAGTTCTTTATGACCAATGTTGAGTCCATCGATTATACGCACTCTCACCCTTCCATCATTGCTAGCCTCTTCGGTACCGTGCATTGCCCTTTCTCACCTCGAGAGTTGGTGCAAACTTCGCCGGTGCATCCAAACCCCGTGATACGATACGCTGTATCACACATAAACATCCTTATATCTTCCTCAAAACAACCAGCATACCTACCTATCATGGCATTTCCATAGCCATTCCGAGATATATTGCCATGCAACTACCATCATCATCATATACATGACTTGAGCATTCATTGTCATATTGCTTTGCATGATCGTAAGATAGCTAGCATGATGTTTTCATGGCTTATCCGTTTTTTGATGTCATTGCTATGCTAGATCATTGCACATCCCGGTACACCGCCGGAAGCGTTCATATAGAGTCATATCTTTGTTCTAGATATTGAGTTGTAAGTAAATAAAAGTGTGATGACAATCATTATTAGAGCATTGCCCGAGTGAGGAAGGATGATGGAGACTATGATTCCCCCACAAGTTGGGATGAGACTCCAGACTTTATGAAAAATAAAAGAGGCCAAAGAAGCCCAAATAGAAAGAAAAAAAGAGGCCAAAGAAGCCCACCAAAAAGAAAAAAAAGGGAAAAAATAAAATAAAAAAAATGAAAATGAGAGAAAAAGATAGAAGGGGCAATGTTACTATCCTTTTACCACACTTGTGCTTCAGAGTAGCACCATGTTCTTCATAGAGAGAGTCTCCTATGCTTTCACTTTCATATACTAGTGGGAATTTTCATTATAGAACTTGGCTTGTATATTCCGATGATGGGTTTCCTCAAATGCCTGAGGTCTTCATGAGCAAGCAAGTTGGATGCACACCCACTTAGTTTTCAGTTTGAGCTTTCATACACTTATAGCTCTAGTGCATCCGTTGCATGGCAATCCTACTCCTTGCATTGACATCAATTGATGGGCATCTCTATAGCCCGTTGATTAGCCGCGTCGATGTGAGACTTTCTCCCTTTTTGTCTTCTCCACACAACCCCCACCATCATATTCTATTCCACCTATAGTGCTATGTCCATGGCTCACGCTCATGTATTGCGTGAAAGTTGAAAAAGTTTGAGATTACTAAAGTATGAAACAATTGCTTGGCTTGTCATCGGGGTTGTGCATGATTAAATACTTTGTGTGATGAAGATAGAGCAACAGCCAAACTATATGATTTTGTAGGAATAACTTTCTTTGGCCATGTTATTTTGAAAAGACATGATTGCTTTATTGGTACGCTCGAAGTATTATTGTTTTTATGTCAAATGATAGACTATTGCTTTGAATCACTCATGTCTTAATATTCATGCCATGATTAGACATATGATCAAGATTATGCTAGGTAGCATTCCACATCAAAAATTATCTTTTTTTATCATTTACCTACTAAGGATGAGCAGGAATTAAGCTTGGGGATGCTGATACGTCTCCGTCGTATCTATAATTTTTGATTGTTCCATGCCAATATTATTCAAATTTTATATACTTTTGGCAACTTTTTATACTATTTTTTGGGACTAACATATTGATCCAGTTCCCACTGCCAGTTCATGTCTGTTGCCTGTTTTTTGTTTCGTAGAAACCCAATATCAAACGGAGTCCAAACGGGATAAAAACGGACGGAGATTTTTTTTGGAATATTTATGATTTTTGGGAAGTAAAATCAACGCGAAACAGTGTACGGGGTGGCCACGAGACAGGGGGGCGCGCCCTCCCCCCCTGGGCGCGGCCTGGGATCTCGTGGGCCACCCGTAAGGCGGTTGACGCTCTTCTTTTGGTGCAAGAAAGCTAATTTTATGAGAAAGATCTGGGCGAAAGATTCACCCCAATCGGAGTTACGGATCTCCAGATATAAAGGAAACGGTGAAGGGGTAGAATTTGGGAACGCAGAAACAGAGAGATAGATCCAATCTCGGAGGGGCTCTCACCCCTCCCAAGCCATGGGAGCCAAGGACCAGAGGGGAAACCCTTCTCCCATCTAGGGAGGAGGTCAAGGAAGAAGAAGAAGAAGGGGGGCTCTCTCCCCCTTGCTTCCGGTGGCGCTGGAGCGCTGCCGGGGGCCATCATCATCACCGCTATCTTCACCAACAACTTCACCACCTTCATCACCAACTCTTCCTCCCTCTATGCAGCGGTGTAACCTCTCTCTTACCCAATGTAATCTCTACTTAAACATGGTGCTCAACGCTATATATTATTCCCCAATGATGTATGGCTATCTTATGATGTTTGAGTACATCCGTTTTGTCCTATGGGTTAGTTGATGATCGTGATTGGTTTGAGTTGCATGTTTTATTATTGGCGCTGTCCTATTGTGCCCTCCGTGTCGCGCAAGCGTGAGGGATTCCCGCTGTAGGGTTTGCAATATGTTTATGATTTGCTTATGGTGGGTGGCGTGAGTGAACAGAAGCACAAACCCGAGTAAGTAGGTTGTTTGCGTATGGGATAAAACGGGACTTGATACTTTAATGCTATGGTTGGGTTTTACCTTAATGAATCTTTAGTATTTGCGGATGCTTGCTAGAGTTCCAATCATAAGTGCATATGATCCAAGTAGAGAAAGTATGTTAGCTTATGCCTCTCCCTCAAATAGAATTGCAACAGTGATTACCGGTCTAGTTATCGATTGCCTTGGACAAATATCTTTCTCGTAACAAAAAGCTCTCCACTAATACTTACTTTATTGCTTCTTTATCTAAACAGCCCCTACTTTTTATTTACGTGTTCTTTATTATCTTGCAAACCTATCCAACAACACCTACAAAGCACTTCTAGTTTCATACTTGTTCTAGGTAAAGCGAACGGCAAGCGTGCGTAGAGTTGTATCGGTGGTCGATAGAACTTGAGGGAATATTTATTCTACCTTTAGCTCCTCGTTGGGTTTGACACTCTTACTTATCGAAAACTATTGCGATCCCGTATACTTGCAGGTTATCAAGGACCAGGGCCTCTATTAATAGGGCTAGCCACCACAGTAGAAAAGGACTCATCTGGACTCATAAGGACTCATCTGGACCGAAACCAGAACTAGTAGAACACCACACCAGCTCAAGAACACCTCTCCTCAGGAGGCTGTTCTTCCCTTGTACTATTCATCATTAGCCCAAGGGGCAATCCACCACCAACACACAGGAGTAGGGTATTACACCACAACGATGGCCCGAACCTGTATAAATCTTGTGTCTCTTGTGTTGTGAGTTCATCGATCTAAGCTTAGAGATCGCGGCGAGGCTGAGAGCGAGATTCGGTAGGGGGAAATCTTCGTGCGCACCCCAGTGTTCGAACCTCAACGGTTTTGCCGGAACCCTAAATCCGACAGGCACGGCGGAGTTATCATAGCAGGATGCAGGAGTGGATCACGAGGAGGAAGGAGGGATGAAGACAATCTGTCTCTTGTTTGCGTCCTTTTTGCTTGAGGTGGTTGTGGACGCATTGCGATCCTGGTTTTTGTTTGCTCTCTTGTTTTGTGAAGCAATCCATCTACCTTTTGTCCCGTACAATTCTGAGTTGTAGCAGCAACATCATCATCGAACGGTGGTAGTGTGCAGAGCACTCTTCTCCGTGTGTGTGTTCTTGTTGGATTTGTCCTGGATCCAGCTTAGTTGCTTCCGTTTGGCATTGACAAGGCACACCAGGATAACCTCCAGAGTTACACGCAAGACTTGAGCTAACCCCCTCCTCCATCGGCGTGCTTGGGAGTCTGCTGGTGGATACAAAGAATCCACGTGAGATTTCTAGCATCACCCAATTAGGTGGAGGCGCAAAATTGTCTCCATGTGTTTCTAGTGTCATCCAATTTTGGTGTGGAGCAGGTGGTGTGACCCATTGAGGGGTGGTGCAACGCATACATGCTTAGGATTGTGTATTTGCTGCTGGGAACTTCTAAGCTTCTTCATGCATCTCTCGTCTTGCTGACATAAAAGGAAAAAAATGTTTATTAGCACACAGGTTACATCTGCCTATAACTTTGTAACTGAACTGAGCATTATTCACACCCTGAACTTCTAGTTTGCAAAGGGGAAATACTGTCTACAGCTAAAAAAAGACTTAACCTTCAGGAGTTTGAATGCTTGAACCACTAGTGCATACAAACCTGACCTTCATGTGATCACATGTATGTTTTCTTTTCTATTTTATTTTTTCACAAAACCAGGTACATATCAACCTGGACTGAGGCTCACTTAATAGTTGAACTTCACATGGCTATTCACATGTGAATGCAGGCAAGGGTTCTTCTGCTTTGTAACCTGGACTGAGCCTCACTTACTAATTGAACCTCACATGGCTATTCTCATGTGAATGCAGGCAGGGGTTCTTCTGCTTTGTAACCTGGACCGAGCCTCACTTACTAATTGAAATTCACATGGCCTCACTTACTAATTGAACTTCACATGGCCTCGCATGGCTTTAAGAAAATAACAACAGAAGGAAGGAAGTTCAACCATACCCTGGCTAGAAGTTCGGCCAACCTTTTTCCGGCAGTAGATAGGCCACCTTGAGAGCAATTCATCGGGGAGCTAGGAGAGGAATTCTGTGGCAATCCATGTATTGCAGAGGGCGCGAAGTTCGTCTGCACGAAGAAAGAAGGTCAGACAAGGCAAGATTGAAGGAGAAGGCAAGAAGTGGGAGGAAGTTCATCTACCATTGCTGGATTTGAAGGCGCCACCGATGCCACCTCCGCCGCGGAGTTGCTCTGTTCGCCGCAGCTTGCGTCGGGGCCGCCATCTGCTCTACTAAGGCGTTGTGTTGTGAGGATGGAAGGAGGATGAGGCTTGCGGAAGTCCATGGCGACTTCGCCGCATCCGGGCGATGCGAGCTCCCTCGCACCGGCGTCTGCCGTCGCTCGCTCGCCCACGCCGGTGGTCGGCCAGGAGGTGGGCCGGAGGTGTGGCGGCGGATCCGGTCGACCAGGAGTTGGAGTAGGAGGGGAGACGGCGGATCCGGTCGGCCCAGAGCTGGAGACCGGGGGGGTCGCCGGATCCGGCGAAGTTTAGCGGCGAACCACGGCGGGAGGTCGGGGATTGAGGGGAGGAGCGACGAGCAGGGGGTTGGGGAGGTGCGGCTCGATCGAGATCGGTGTCCCAGGTGGATTCTATCGGGATTGCGATCGGGCCGGGCCAGCAGTCCAGGGAAGTTTGGGAACCTGTCTTCGGGCCCTATATAGGGCACTACGTGATCCAAATAGTTATTCTAACCCAGGATTAGAATAGTGTTGTCCTATATATTAAACATTGTGAAGATAAATCATGAAGATAAACCAATGTTAAAGACAAACCAACTTTGAAGATAATGCAATGTGACGCCATTTAAAAAATCTTCAGAAAAGATTGGTGGTGGCGTTACCCACCATATAGGAAGTATTAGACCCAGACATGGTGCACAATTGTCGTGGCGCTCCGAAGTCAAATTCACATTAATGTATTCACACTTGGAGGGTATGTCTTCATGAATTGAAGACATACATAACTTTCAGTGTTGCGCACCTAAGTCTTCAATATGCATAATCGTTAGGATGTGTGTTCATTCACATGACATTTAAGGATTCTAAGATATTTAGCTCACATTGCAGCTTGCAAAACCTTTTCTATTGGGAGTTGGGTGCGACATATGCCAAAGGATGGCTTATCATGGTGGGAGCGAGTAGAACGTCCCCGGTGCCCGGAAGCGGGATGAGGCGTAGACACGAACGTCGGCGTACTTTACCCAGGTTCGGGGCTCTCCTAGGAGATAACACCCCTAGTCCTGCTCTGCGGGGTCTCCGCATGATCACTAAAGGCACAAGTGATACAAAGTTGCTCCTTGAGGTGTATGCTAGAGGTAGGAGAAGGCAAGGCTAGCTCTCTCCTGCCCTAGGAATTTGGCTAGGTCTAATGGGGTGGGAACCCTTTGCATGGGTGCCCTGGGGGGTTTATATAGGCCTACCCCCTAGGGGTACAATGGTAATCTGGCCAGCTGCTGGGCCCGACTATCAGCGTCTCCGGCCTCCGGCTTCTCCGCCGACTACTGGGGCTCGCCACCTGGTGGGCCCTGCCGACCGGTCTGGTACGGAGCCGAAAAGCCGCTTCCGCCGCTGGCGGGTCTGGTTGGTGGCTACTCACTATAGTCGTGCTGCTAATAACGCTGGCTTGGTCACCTCGGTGTGGCTACAGTCCCTGCCGCCTGGTGGGAGATCACTGTAGCCACACCTGGTCTCATCAGGTTAATGGTGCACGGGCCTCGAGGGAGGGGACGGCCGCCTGCTAGAGCCTAGAGGCCAGCCCTCCTCCGGTCCGCCTGGTTCTGCGTGCGCCGTCTTCTGGGATGTCACTGTCTGGTAGGGCCCGCAGCCTGCGGGTCATACCGACAGGCCGTATGGGGGGCAGGGCTACCCCTGCCCAGAGTGATGTGAGGGGAGAGTGGCAACAGTGCCATGTCGTGCGAAGATCTCCGCCCGTACAGGATACTGTGGCCGCGCCAACCCCAGGATTTGGGGGTGAGGGCTTTACTGTTGCCACGCCTCGTCTCGTCCTCTTGATGGGGGCACAAACTCTGAGGGTGCGCGGTAGCCGCCTGCTGGATACCGTCTTCCATAGAGGCCGGCCGGCTGGAGCCGGCCGCTCGTGATTCCGTCTGTTGGTGGTTGGCCGCCCTCTGGCAGCCGACCGTTGGGCTGGCCGACCCTTAGAGGGCGGAGCTTCGGCCTGGGGCGCAGAAAGGCGGAGCCGGCCCAAGGTCTTGATAAATTCAGGGACTCGGGTGAGCCTACCCGTTGCCCATTACTCCGACAGTAGTCCCCGAAGCCGGTGAGGCGTCGTGGTCGAGGGGCCGCGAAGTCTCAGCGGCTTCCCCCCTCACCGAGCTCCGGGAGAGTGTTGATCCGTCTCGCGGTTGGCCGACTGCTGAAGCCGGCCTCGCCTAGGCGGAATTATTTGGTCGATTTTGAACTTCAAGGCGGGAAAACAGGTGGCGTGCCTGCTAAGCTTCCCGGGCCGCCGCCCGCCACAGACACGCCATGGGGCGCACGCCAGCCCGGCCAGCCTGCCACCCCACGCCCCTGATAGGACGTGACAGTGGTCCGGGCCCGCCACTACCGCGCCTCGGCACCCGGGCGGATCTGCTGTGCCGTCGGGGGGCGGTTTCAATTCCCACGACCGTTCGTGGCGTGGTGAATGCGTGCGATAAATGGGGGGGCATGGGGTCGTGGGCGCAGTTAATCCCATAACCCACGCCCCGCCCCCTTGGCTTCGTAGCCTGAGGGCTATAAGTAGGGGGAAGGGAGGGGTGCAGCAAAGCTTGCGCGCCCCCTCCCACTCTTTCTTCTTCCTCTGCTCTCTCCTCCATAGCCGTCACTACTGCTCAGCGCTGCCGTGGAGCTGCCACCGACGCATCCTTCCTCCTCACGCAGCCCGCCCAAAGCCATGGCGCGCGAGAAGGGCGGCGACTGGTAGGGGTCGACTATGATCAAAGATCACATTTCCTTCCTCCGCAACATGCGCTAGATGCCCAGCGCGGCATTCGTCAAGGAATGGGTGCCGTCGGAGGAGGAGATCTCGCCGATGCCGAGGGGGAACGAGCGGGTCGTGTTCCGCTCGCACTTCCTCTGCGGCTTCGGCCTTCAGGAGAGCTGCTTCCTCCGCTCCTTCCTTGACTTCAACAACCTCCAGCCTCATCATCTCACACCCAACACCGTGACCCTGCTCTCCGCCTTCGTCACGACGTGCGAGGGCTACATCGGTGTCCTCCCCAAACTCGAGCTGTGGGGAGCGTTCTTCTATGGGAAGCTCGGCACCTCTGCCAAGGATACGGCGGCCGAGTGTGGCGGTTTCCTCGCCGTGCGCCGGCCGGCGAAGCGGAACGCCTTCCCCGTCATCAAGCTGGCGCAGTCCATGAAGATGTGGCAGCAGTCCTACTTCTACGTCGAGAACGTGGATCCAGCTGCCGACTTCAGAGTCATCTTCCGGCCTACAAGGCTGGCCCTCCCACTGGGCTCCGGCCTAATTGGGGCTACAAGCCGAAGCCGGTGTTGCCGGATGCAGCGGCCGCCATCGACCGGCTCCGGGTGCTCTTGGAGTCGGAGGGCCTCGTGGCCTCCGACCTCCTGATCGTTTTTGTTGAGCGTCGGGTTCTCCCGCTCCAGAGCCGCCCTCATCCAATCTTCCGGATGAGCGGGCACCGCGACCCCAACCGGCTGTGCACGAAGCAGATGCCGACTGCTGAGGTCGCGCGAATGGTGAATGAGATCTCCGACCTCAAGGTGACGGAGGCAGAGTGGCGGTATGGGAAGCGGCCGTACTCGCGCGACGATCCGCCGCCTGCCGTAATTTTCTTTGTCTCTTCCTTCTGATTTGTTTTTTCAGCCTCGTTCTTGCTGTGAGGCGACTCCCTTATGATCGCAAATTTATATGTCTGAGGCGAAGGCCGCCCTCCTGGGGCCGGGTGGCGACTACCGGCTGGACAGGGCAGTGAGAAACTTGGACGACCCCGACTTGGGGGCGGCCGCACTGGCGGACGACGCAACAGGCGGCAGCGGCAGAGCAGGCGGCTCCCAGGAAGGCGGCGGCGTGGGGACTTGGCCCGACGACGACGATGACAAAGAGGAACCGCGCCCCACCCGGAGCACTGCCAACACCGGCGCCGGCCCCTCTACTGGGCCGCCCGCCTATGGCGGCAAGCGCAAGCGGAAGCAGGGCGCTGCCCTGTTTGGCAGCGCCCCGAAGAAGCCCAAGAACCCGGCCGCGGCGACCAGGTGGAAAGAAGCCGCGGCCAAGGTGGCCAAGTATCAGAGGCAGCCGAAGGTGCCCGTCATGGTGTCGGCGTAAGTATCCTTTCCGTGTTTTCTGTCTTCTCACCAATCTAGCCTAAAAGCTTTTTTGACTTGTCTTCTCATTTCAGGGCCCCGCCGACCCTCGAGAAGTCGAGCGCCGCCTCGGTCATCAGGTTGGCGGCGACCTCCTCCACCAGTCGGCGAATTGACCCGGTCGCCGACCTCCGGGAGGCGACAGAGCGGAACGCGCGGGAGGCGCATGAGGAAGAGGCCGACCGTCTGGCCAAGGAGCAGCCGGACAAGGCCACCACGTCTGCTGAGAGAGCGCTGGCGCAGGCGGAGGCCGAAGCTGCAGAGAGGGAGCGGCTCGCAGAGGCCGCACGCTGCCAAGAGCCGCTGCTCGTGACGCCCCTGAACACAGCGCCGCCTCCACCTGAGTTTGTGGCGACGGCCGGAGGAGCCGGCGATGATCACCCGATCTGGGAGTGGGAGGGCGGTGACATAGCTATGCCGGACGTCTTTGTGCCACCGCTGCCGCCGCTGCCAGCCAGCGGGACGCAGGACGAGCAGCCGGCTGCACGGCCGGTGCCACCGGCCGAAGACACGGTGGTGACGGACCTGATTCCTGAGGTCCGCACACCCGCGCACCGCCGCCTTGAGAAGGCGGCCTCAGCACCGTGGCCGCAGGAGGTTGGCGCCACGAGCTCATCGGTCCCCGACACCGAGGCGACCAGCACCGCGCCCGCAGGCTGGATACACGGGGGCGGGACGGGCGCCCTGAACCAGGCATCCGTTAACGTCCAGGCCAAACTCTGGGCCGAAGCCAAGGCCCTTAGGCGCTGCGACGAAGCCTTCCTGGAGTCGCGGGCAGCCATCAGCGTAAGCTTCCCTCGCTTTCCTTTTTCTTTTTTCCTTGATCTTCCTGCTTTCTTCGTGGGGGCGCGCTAGCGCACCCACTGGGTGTAGTCCCCAAGTTTCGGGCCGGCTTCTGAGCAGGCGGTCCGGAACTTCAACTTGTATATATCGAATGTTGACTTGTCTGATATCCCTTCTGTAGGACTACCATAATCTCCGCGCCGTCTCCTTAAACTCCAGGGTTCGGGAGCTGGAGACGCAGACCGCCCATCTGTCCGAGAGCCGGAGTAAGCTCTGACTTCCTTTCTTCGCGGGGGGCGCGCTGGTGCACCCGTGGGCTGTAGTCCCTGAGGTTCGGGCCAACTGCTAAGCAGTCGGGCCAAATCTCCTTAGTGTTTCTTTCTTTGCTAATTACTCCTTCTCTGTGGGGGGGCGATGGCACCCCCGCGGGCTGTAGTCCCCGAGGTTCGGGCCGACTGCTGAGCAGTCGGGCCGAATCTCCTCAGTGTTTCTTTCTTTGTCTTCTCAACTGACGCTCTTTCTTCTTTCCCCTTTTCCAGAGGCCAACGCCGCCTTGCAGCAGCAGCTGGGCGAAGCCAACACCGCTATGTGCGGCAAGGAGGCGGAGTGTAGCAAGCTGACCGAGGAGCGGGACAGGCTGGTCGCCAAGCTCACCGAGCAGATGGAGGCTCTCAAGACGGCCCAGCAGGATGTGAAGGTGAAGGAGGCCGATCTCCTTGCCAAGTTTGAAACCGAGCACGCCGCCTGGGCTGACAAGGAGGCGCAGACAACGGCCAGCTTCAGCAGCATCGAGGACCTGGTCGACGGTGAGTTTTGTTCTTCTTGTTCGTTGTCTTGAGCTGCCGGCCTCTTCTAAGCCGACTGCCTATTTCTGACTTTGTTTTTCCTTGCTTTCTACCCAAGCAGATTTCTTCCCGGGTGATGTAGGGCAAAACCCTAGTTGGACGATCTTTCACGTTTAGAGAGGATCCTACGGAGATTCACGAAGGACACGTGGAAGCACAAAGGGGAGAACACGGGGAGAACGAGAGAGAATCACGAAACCGACATAGAATCAATCACACGAGTGCTAGATCACCGAACAGAAAGAGATACATATGATCCACAATCAACAAAGGTAAGGATACAAAGGCACCAGTCTTCTCCGTACGGAGGTCTTGATGGTCTTCCCTAGAAAGGGGTCTTGAATCCGCTTGGGGTATCTTCTCCGAAGAGGTCCTGAACTCCGAGGAGAAGTATCCAAGTGGATGAGCAAGGCTCTCACACAAATATGAGCTATCCAATGCTAACCCTAAAACGTACGGGATGAAGGAGTATATATAGTCTACGGGGCGAAAGGGTACACGGGCCTCGGCCCAAGTGGCTGGGCGCAGGCAGGGCCGGAAGTTCCGGGCCAGGCCGGAAGTTCCGGGCGCCGGAGGTTCCGGGCAGGGTCCGGCCTAAGCCGAAAGTTGGCACAGGTGAGGCAAGGCTGGCTTCCGGGGGCTGGGAGTTCCGGGCAGGGCCGGAGGTTCCGGGGGTGTAACGCCCCGGATCCGTTGCGCCAGGTGTCTGCCAGTTATTCGCCTTCTTTGCCATGTCATTTTCTTGCGTGTTTTATTTTATCATGTCATCATGTGCATTTCATTTTGCATACGTGTTCGTCTCATGCATCCGAGCCTTTTCCCCGTTGTCCGTTTTACAATCCGGTGCTCCTATGTCCTCCGGCGTCCCCCTCTTCTCTCTTTTTGTGAGTGGGTGTTAAACTTTCTCGGAATGGCCCGAGTCTTGCCAAGTGGCCTTGGTATAGCACCGGTAGACCGCCTGTCAAGTTTCGTGCCATTTCGAGGTCGTTTGGTACTCCAACGGTTAACCGGGTAACCGTAAAGCCCCTTCTCCTTGCAGCCCAACACCCCTTCCAAAGTGGACCAAAACCCATCTAACTCCCCTCCATGCTCTCGGTCGTTCGATCACGATCGTGTGGGCGAAAACCGCTCCTCATTTGGACTCTCCTAGCTCCCTCTAACTATAAATTAGTCCCTCTCCCCCGAAATCCCGGTCTAACCCTAGTCCTCCTCCTCCCTCCGCCGACGGACACGTCCGGCCGCAGCCGGACACGTCCGCCCCGCTCCCCCGTCCAATCTGAACCCGCCACGTGGCGATCCCCGCAGCCGCCGCCGTCTCCGCCGCCAGGGCCCGCACGGCCCAGATCCGGCCAGCGGGGCCCGCGCGCGCCGCCCCGAGTCGCCTCCGCCGCCGATCTCTAGCCCCGCCGCCCGGCGCGCCTCGCCGCCCGCGCCGGCCTGGGTCGCCGCGGCCGCCCCGCGTCCCCGGCGCCTCCCCGGAACCCCGCCGCCTTCGCGCCCCCTTGCCGGCGCCCCCGCGCCCCC
>NC_041393.1:384547164-384554158 GCF_002162155.2 Triticum dicoccoides | reverse complement strand
CCCCGAAGCCCCTCGCCCGCGCCCCCGTGCCCCGAGCGCCTCCGCTCCTCCCTCCTCGCCTCGCCGGAGCCGAGCTCGCCGGAGCTCTACTCCGGCCGGATCCGGAAGGTGGACGAGATCCACCACCACCGCGATCCAAACAGCGCCCTGCCCCGCCCGGATCTCCTCGTCCCGCATGCCTCCGTCCCGGTTGACTTTTCCCGAAGGTAAAATTCCACTAAGTCCCAGGATTTTTGTAATAATCATGCCATGTTCATGCCATCATATCGCTGCATCCGTAGCTCCGTTTCGTGCGTGTAATATGTCAAATTATTCATCTCGACGAGTACATCATTTCATTCCATTGCATCAAGTTCATTTGAGGTCATCTTGATGTCCGAATCATCGTTGTAAGAGTGCTTCATAATGTTTTCTGCTGTCTGTTAACAGAACGAGCTCTTTTGTCATTTTTGCCATGATTGATGTGTGCATCCTATGAGGTTGATGTCTTCATGTGTTTTGAACTATGATATGTCTTCTTTACAGAGGTGTATGCCATGCATTTTTGTGATCATTGTGGTGACTAGCACAAGCATGCCAACTAGGCATCGTGATGTTGCTGATTTTAGTCCCTGTTCTGCTGTTATTTTGATGCCATGTAAACTTGATGCTACAGAGAGATCCATGCACATTTTGAGATACTTCAGTAAGGGTGTTTTGAACATGTGGTTGTTGTCTATCCATTCATGCCCTTTGTTGCAATTATGGAGTAGTCTAGCATGTCGTTTTCGTGCTCTACTTTTGCTTCAAAATGTTTCCTGGCAGATTGTTTACGTGTTATTCAATTTGGCCAAGCTTGTTGTAGTTGATCCTTGCATGCTATGGACTTGTTCTTGACTTGGTTTGTTTCACAAACATGTCTTCTTGATAATGCTATGATTATCTTGTCATGCAATGACTTGTGGTGAGTGAATCGAGCTTGTTAAGTAGGGTACATGATGTTGCTGTTTTGCTAGGCTGAATCTGTTATTTCGTGATGCCATATAAACATGTTGCTACTAATCATTCTATGCACAATCTGGAGATGTTCTATAAACATGTTTTGATCTACATGTCATCCTCTATCCATCCATGCCCATGGTTGCATTTATAGGTTGCTGTAGCTTGTTCATATCTTGCTCCAAAGTTGCTTCATAATGTTGTTGTCAGCCTGTTAGCATTAAGTTCACTTGTTCCCATGTGTTTTGCTAGTGTTCCATGCACCCTCTGACCTTGATATTGCCATGCTTAGCTTCACAAATATGTCTTCTTACTGTTGGGTGCCTTGTCATGCCATTTAATGATCTGTAGTGAGTTGCACAAGCTCATCAACATGCCTTCATAATTCTGTTTCTGCCATGTTTGAATCTGTAATAATAACTTGCTATGTTTACATGGGTGCCATCATATTTTTTGATCCTTTTTGGCTTATGGTCAGTAAGGGACTTTTGATCTATGCTTTGAGTAGATTCATGCCATGCCTTTGTTTGCCATGATAAGTTCCTGTAACATGTTGTTTGATAGCTCTAAACATTGCATCGTGATGTTATTTTCTGCAAAGTCTGAAATTGTTATAACTTGCAATCTTACCATGTGTGTTTGAGCATGTTCTAGTGATTTTTGGAGATAGCTCAGTGTTCATGTTTTGTTGTACTTTACCTGTACATCATGCCCATGCCTTTTGTTATTATGTTGGGGTGTTGTAGCATGTTGTTTTGATGCTTGCAATATGCCTAGTTACTGTTTTGGACAGATTGTTGTTATAACTTGTTTCATGTGTGTGTGTTGAACCGTTGCTCCGTTTTGAGTGTGCTCTATATGAAACTTGCTTAGAATTGCATGTAGTTTATTATTATCATGTTGGATCCATGTTTTGAGGTGTTTGATTGATGTTTGGGTGCATTTTGCGTCAATGCCATGTTTATCTTGTTTTGCTCATATCTTCTAGGCCGTAGCTCCGAACTAAATGAACTTGATATGTAACTTGACTAGAATCTCGTGTAGATCATCTTGGTGCATCTTAACTTGATGTTTAACAACTTGAACATAAGGTTCATTCAGATCTGGACCAATTTCGAAATTTGCATATGAGGACTTACCGAAATTGTTATATGTTGATCCCGGCCTCATTTAAACTTGCCTTGATGTGTTGCTCTTGTTTGCATCATCTCTTGCCATGAGTAGCTTCATCTAGAATTGTCATGCATCATGCTTGTTGTGCATCATGTCTTGTTCTTGTGTGGTGTGTTTACTATGTCGTGTGCTTCTTTTGGATAGTTCCTGTTTCCGTTGCGATCGTGAGGATTCGTTCGTCTACGATTGGTTCGTCTTCGTGGCTTCATCCGTTCGTCTTCTTCATGGACTCGTTCTTCTTCCTAGCGGGATTTCAGGCAAGATGACCGTTACCCTAGATCTCACTACTATCATTGCTATGCTAGTTGTTTCGTTCTATCGCTATGCTGCGTTTCCTATCACCTGTTCTTCAAGCCTCCCATATTGCTATGTCAGCCTCTAACCTTTGACAACTTTCCTATGCAAACCGTTGTTTGGCTATGTTACCGCTTTTGCTCAGCCCCTCTTATAGCGTTGCTAGTTGAAGGTGAAGTTGAAGATTTCTCCATGGTGGACAGGATTTTGGTTGGGATATCACAATATCTCTTATATTATTAATGCATCTATATACTTGGTAAAGGGTGGAAGACTCGGCCTTTTGCCTAGTGTTTTGTTCCACTCTTGCCACCCTAGTTTCCGTCATACCGGTGTTATGTTCCCAGATTTTGCGTTCCTTACGCGGTCGGGTGATTTATGGGACCCCCTCGACAGTTCGCTTTGAATAAAACTCCTCCAGCAAGGCCCAACCTTGGTTTTACCATTTGCCTCACCACCACCTACCCTTTCCCTTGGGTCGGCCAACCCGAGGGTCATCTTTATTTTAGCCCCCCCGGGCCAGTGCTTGTCTAAGTGTTGGTCCGAATCGAGCGATGTCCGGCGCCCCCTGGGCAATCAGGGTCTATGCCAACCCGACGTCTTGCTCATCCGGTGTGCCCTGAGAACGAGATATGTGCAGCTCCTATCGGGATTTGTCGGCACAGCGAGAGGTCTTGCTGGTCTTGTTTTACCATTGTCGAAATGTCTTGTAAACCGGGATTCCGAGTCTGATCGGGTCTTCTTGGGAGAAGGTCTATTCCTTCGTTGATCGCGAGAGCTTGTCATGGGCTAAGTTGGGACACCCCTGCAGGGTATAATCTTTCGAAAGCCGTGCCTGCGGTTATAGGCAGATGGGAATTTGTTAATGTCTGGTTGTAGATAACTTGACACCAGATATGAATTAAAACGCATCAACCACGTGTGTAGCCGTGATGGTCTCTTTTCGGCGGAGTCCGTGAAGTGAACACGGTCTTTGGGTTATGTTTGACGTAAGTAGGAGTTCAGGATCACTTCTTGATCATTGCTAGTTTCACGACCGTTCTGCTTGCTCTCTTCTCGCTCTTATTTGCGTATGTTAGCCACCATATATGCTTAGTCGCTGCTGCAACCTCACCACTTTACCCCTTCCCTCCTTTTAAGCTTTGCTAGTCTTGATACCCATGGTAATGGGATTGCTGAGTCCCCGTGGCTCACAGATTACTACAACCTCAGTTGCAGGTACAGGTTTATGCGATGATCTTGACGCGAGAGCGATGTTTCCTTGTTTGGAGTTCTTATTCTGCTTCTTCGATCAGGGGATAGGTTCCAGGTCGGCAGCCTGGGCTAGCAGGGTGGATGTCGTTTGAGTTTTTGTTTGTGTTTCATCCGTAGTTGGATGATGCTCTATGTATTGTGATGTTGTATTCGAGTGGCATTGTATGCCTTATGTATGTATCCCCATCTATTATGTAATGTTGATGTAATGATATCCACCTTGCAAAAGCGTTTCAATATGCGGGTCTATCCTTGGTGGGACCTTCGAGTTCCTTTTGGATAGGGTCGCATATTGGGCGTGACAAGTTGGTATCAGAGCCTCGACCGACCCTAGGAACCCCCTTGATTGATCGTGTAGTTTGGCTGTTGTTGAGTCTGGAAAAAAACTGTTTTTTGAGTCTAGTTATATCGGAGAGTAGGAATTCTTTTTACTCCTCAACCCCTTCGTCGCTCTGGTAAGGAATCTCGACGTAGGTTTTTTGAATTACTCCTCTTCCCCTTCAAATCTTCTTTAGGTTCACGCAGTTGGTTTTCCGATCGTTGTTCCTCAGCTCTTTTCATCCGGTGCATTTCTCGTCAAGTCGACTCGACCCTCTTCATCTTTGAGTTCAATCCTCAGTTGTTTTCTTTTCCCACCCGCCCACCCCTCTTCTTCTCGGAACCGGAGTTCGTAATCGAGTATCCATCCTACTCGTGTGAAGTTTTTGCTCTCTCTCCTCAATGATTTCAACCGGTGTTTTCTCTTCAAGTTATTCGCCGATTTCCCCTTCCAAGTTGCTTTTGTTTTTCCCGCCCTCCCACCCTTTTCTTCCCGGAGTCTGTTTCTCTCTCGGCCATCTATCTCATTTGTGCGGAACCTCTTCAGTCTTTCGTCAATCATTTCAACCGGTGAATTCTCGTCTCGTTCGTCATTCTTCATCTCTTTTTCTTTTTCCGGTGCTCTCAATTCAAGTTTTTCGGTAGTGATCACATTCTTTTCCTTGGATCAAGTGTTTTCCCTGCTCGTTCGCCTCTCGCCAGTTTATCCTTCCGGAGTGCTCAAGACATCTCAGGAGATTCGTCTGTGTTCGAATTAATTCGAGGTTGTCACCTCATTCAAATATTTCAAGTGTTCCGGTGCATCATCTACCTATTCAACAGTCCTTTTCGACGGTGTTTTCTTTTCAGTGGGCCCTAACCCACAGGTCTTTTCCCAGGATCTTACCTGACTCTTCTATTTCCCCCGGAGTATTCTTGAATTCTTTCAAAGTGTGACGTAAGAATGGATTCCATCAGTCACATGCCTTTCAAGATCGGTTTCAAATCATTTCATTGTTGGCTCAACCTCTCTGGTTTTCATTCTCCCGGAGTATCTCAGCAATTTTGTTGGTGCTTCTCATCGTCATTTGAAGACCGAAGAAGAATTCCTCTTAAATCTTGTCCGTTCTCTATTTATCCCGGTGGTTCGTTCAAGATTCTTTTTCCTTGATTATCATATGCCCATTCGTTCTTTCCAATCCTACCGGTGGTTCATGAAGACCTTCTCAAGTTTGCGATATGTCACTTCTCAATCCTTTTCAAGAAGAATAAGTAGTATGCAAAAATCCATTGCTTGTCATCAATTTAATTTGATGAAGGATAAGCATACAATAAATCTTATTCTTATTGCATTCAAGTGATTAATCCTTTCCTTCGGAGTTTGTTCTTGATGAATAAATTCTAGTTCCAAGTGTTTCCCATCTTTTCTTTTCCGGAGTTCAAAGTTTCCTCGGTCAATTCGTCGAAACCTCCATCTAAATCATCGCAAGGCTCATCTTATTCTTTCTTCCTTCATTTTATCTCATCATCCTTTTTGTCAACAAAGTTCTTCACGGTGGTTCTTCATGATTTAATTCATTCTTCAAGAGTTTATCAAGATTTTGTTGGTGGAGTTCAAGTATCCTTTTCTTCTCGCATCTCGAAGTGCAATTAATTCTCCGTATTCTTTTGAAGTAGAGTTTTGCATTTCTTCGTTCTTCTTAGCTATTCAATCTTTTCCGTTTGTGGTCGGTTATCACCTCATAATCTTGAGATGTTACCTATAAGTCCACGACAAGCTTATTCTTTCTTTGTTGATTTTCTCAACAAATCCATTCAATCCTTCCTTCTAAATTCTTTTCATTCAATTCTTTCAATTCTTCCGGAGGTTTTGTGTTGTTCCTCATCAAGTATCATTCCATCCTCTCAAGCTCGTGTTTTATTCCTTCCATCTTCAGCTGGAGTGCTGCCTAAATCCTTTCAGTCTTATTCGTTTCTTATCTCGTCTAACCGGAGTTGTTTCATAGTCTATCTGATTCCGTGAGCTTTCGATTCTCGTCATTCTCTTCGTTCCTCTCTTTTTCTCGAGTGCTCTCGATTCTTTGCTTCTTCTTTTGAGTTCTTGTTTCACCTCATCCCTTTTTTCCTCCGTCTCGGTCCTAAGATCTCGGGACGAGATCTCTTGTTAGTGGAGGAGTGTTGTAACGCCCCGGATCCATTGCGCCAGGTGTCTGCCAGTTATTAGCCTTCGTTGCCATGTCATTTGCTTGCGTGTTGCATTTTATCATGTCATCATGTGCATTTCATTTTGCATACGTGTTCGTCTCATGCATCCGAGCCTTTTCCCCATTGTCCGTTTTGCAATCCGGCGCTCCTATGTCCTCCGGCGTCCCCCTCTTCTCTCTTTTTGTGAGTGGGTGTTAAACTTTCTCGGAATGGCCAGAGTCTTGCCAAGTGGCCTTGGTATAGCACCGGTAGACCGCCTGTCAAGTTTCGTGCCATTTCGAGGTCGTTTGGTACTCCAACGGTTAACCGGGTAACCGTAAAGCCCCTTCTCCTTGCAGCCCAACACCCCTTCCAAAGTGGCCCAAAACCCATCTAACTCCCCTCCATGCTCTCGGTCGTTCGATCACGATCGTGTGGGCGAAAACCGCTCCTCATCTGGACTCTCCTAGCTCCCTCTAACTATAAATTAGTCCCTCTCCCCCGAAATCCCGGTCTAACCCTAGTCCTCCTCCTCCCTCCGCCGACGGACACGTCCGGCCGCAGCCGGACACGTCCGCCCCGCTCCCCCGTCCAATCCGAACCCGCCACGTGGCGATCCCCGCCGCCGCCGCCGTCTCCGCCGCCAGGGCCCGCGCGGCCCAGATCCGGCCCGCGGGGCCCGCGCGCGCCGCCCCGAGTCGCCTCCGCCGCCGATCTCCAGCCCCGCCGCCCGGCGCGCCTCGCCGAACGCGCCGGCCTGGGTCGCCGCCGCCGCCCCGCGTCCCCGGCGCCTCCCCGGAACCCCGCCGCCTTC